>NW_020176571.1:9610325-9611236 GCF_003031525.2 Neophocaena asiaeorientalis asiaeorientalis
GTCTTGCAGGAACTGGGTTCTTGTTCTGAAAGCGTGATGGGAGCAGGGACTTTGGAACAGGGTATTCCAAAGTTTGGTACTAGCTTCCTAGGATACCACTAGCGTATCCTTCATGGGTTTTCTTTATGGAGGAACCACGACGTACCTTTGAAATGACAGTGTGCTTGCCCGACGCTGTCAATTCCTGTTTTGATGCGAAGTGCTTCAGGACTTGAACTGTTTCTCTGTGTGCTGGTCTTTTGGGGTGATGGTGGATAGAGATCTGCATTTCAGTTTATTTTTGTGGCTACTTTTACTGCTGTCCTTCGGTTTGTTCATTCACTTTTATTTAAGTGTAAATATTTTTTCTTTCCATGGGATAGGAGGAGGGGGTTGGTTTGTTTAAAGAAAACCGTTAGAGGGAGAGAGAGAGAGAGAGAGAGGAAACGCTTTCTTTCAAGTGGAGTTTGAAATAAAACGCAGGACGGGTGCCTTTGGTGAAGTTGGGAGCCTGACGTGGATTCCAGAGCTCTCTCTCTGGCCAGATATGGAGGATGGGGAGAAGCAGGAGGGAAACTGGGTTTGGAGGGGAGGGGAGGGCAGGGCAGGGGAACTTCATCTGTCCCTGTAAAAAAATCGCTTTGTGCTTTCACTTCAAAAACCACCAAATTTTCGTGCTGAGTTGAAAATATGGCATATCAGAAATGTTAAAATCATTTTTTATTTTAGGTGGATGTGGGATTTTTTTTCTGCGGGGAAGGCAGTGATTGTTTTGGAACATTTATCGTCTCACTCTTTCCAAAACATGGCTGTACAAATGCAAACACTCGTGCTAATCATGAAAGGGATCTGGAAAAGGAAGACGAGTGATTTCTATTCGCTTTTTTTTTTTTTTTTTAAGGTTAGCATTTTGGGGGGGGTGGGGCCCATTT
>NW_020176571.1:9611405-9650470 GCF_003031525.2 Neophocaena asiaeorientalis asiaeorientalis
TTTTTTGCTTTTTTTTTTTTTTTTTAAGGTTAGCATTTTGGTGGAGGTGTGGCCCATTTCAATATAGATACTGATGTATTTTTTTCCCCCAGGTAAACAAGGTGAGGAGAATGACAGGATTCAGCTTGTCTGATGAAATTAGGCTTTTTCTTTGGAAATGTAGTTCGTACGAAGAGAAGATTCAAAAGTAATCAGCCTACGTACCCGGTACAGGCAAGGCGCTTGGTAAAATTGCCCTCAAGGGGGTGACTAAGTTAGTGCAAGGGCAACTTTTCAAGATGCAGGGAACTCCCGCCTTTGCTTGAAATGTTGATTATTTCCCAGTTTATATGGACGTGGATTAGGGAAGCCATTATTAAGTTGATGGTAGTGGTATCCTAGGAAGCTAGTTCAAATCTTTTAGTCTATGCAGGTTAAAACTAATAAGCTAGATTTAACTGGTCAGCAAATAGACAGCACTGACAATTCTGGGGGCGTAAACCGTCATCGTGAAAGTCATTATTTGTGCGGCCTCTCACTTTACGCTGGAGTTTTATAAATGAGCAAGTGTGCTGCGTGTTATTGCCTGGGGTTTGACGGCAATTTAAAGAATGCGGTTCTGATTCCCACCTTCCCCTCTTCCTCCAAGAAATAGTGAGAGAGTTCCGTGGCTGAGGGAATTTTTGTGGAGTTCAGCTGTGAATCTTTGACAAGACTGAACCGGGAGGGTTGTTTTTCCTCCTGCCCTCAGAGGTGGATCACATTCCACCCCAGACTCTGAGGACTGGGGTGGGCGTGGAGCACTGTCTGGAGGGCCGCAGGATGTCCGGTCTGGCGTCCTGGTCCAAGGACCCTCTGGATTTTACATTGTTTGAGGGTAGGACACTGTCTTGGGAGTTGGCAGAAGGCCATCGAGGACCAACCCAGGGCAGATCACATCCCAGAGCAGATGCTGGCCCCCTCCCAGGAGTACAGGACAGCCTCTAGGAGAGGAAAGACATCCCCTCCACAGACCGCAGAAAAGACTGTGGCCTTCTCTACTCTTCCTGCTTCTCTCCTCGGCCAGACTTGGCCCATCCAGTTCCCAGGGACATCCAGACTCTGGGGGACCTAGAGAAGGAGCTCCATAGAGGCCACCTGGGGCATGCAGACCCTCTTGGTTTGGACTCAGTGGCTCTGGGGGTTCCAGCTGGTACCAGACCCCCTGGGACCAGAGGAGAGAAAGCAGTCAGAGACCTAGAAGGCTTAGAGGTGAAGCAAAATGGCTTTTCTGTAGACTCCTCAGAGCCTGACAGGGAATAGACCCGAAAAATGGCCTCAGAAAAGGGCACAAGGCAAATATAGTTACATTTCATCCTTGATTTTGTGCCCTGAGTTTGGAAGGGATCTTGGAGGTCAACCCATTCATTCTCTACCATATGCAGAAATCTTATTTTCACACCACCTTGGACGGATGGGAATTTTACATTTCCCTAAAATTGCCATAGAAGAGGCTTGGTACCTCAGAAGGTACTGCCGTGCTCTCCCACCTTTGCTGGATAGCTCTAATTACTAGAGTTTCTTAGATCCAGCAAAACTGGCTTCTCTATAATTCCTATACTTTGTTCCTAGCTCTCCGGTGCTGCAAATACCCATTCTATTTTCATTGTTGTTGATCCATCCAATGCTCCTTATCCTCTAAACACTTGACCCTTATTCAATATTTAATGGATAAAACTTGATGCATCTGTATTCTTATTACTACGACCTAAGATTCAGAAAGAGCAGGAGCGCTTTCGAAGCTTTGAAACCGTGGGCAGTCATCCATACGCAAGTGATCTGATTCTGAGGTCGTTAATTTTCTAAACACATGCATATGGTTCCTTCTTGAACCGACCACATGTATACACATAGCTGCCTAGCACAAAGGCTCAGAGCCATTTGGGACTCTCAGATATACATACTCAGAGGGACACACCCAATTACTACCACGAGGTCATGGTTAAATCAATCCAGTGCCAGAAACACAGGCTTCTGACTTGGCCTTCTGGGGCCGGTCCCTTAACTTGGTCCATAGTTCACGCAGCCCACACCTTTCCACTGTTAACCTCCTGTCCTAGTAAGTACAGGAACAGGCTGCCAATCAACATCACCTCGATCTAATTGCTGGTGGGCAGTCTGGACGTCAATCCCTTGAAAAGAGCTCCTAATCCTTAACTAACGTAGAACTGGAATTTTCTAGAAGACCGTAAATGTCCCTTTTCCAATACTTTTTCCAGTTCTGCCCAGATGACCCTGGATTTCTATTCAGTAATCAAGGGAGCCCAAATACGCTTCCAGTTAGGAGTTTGCTTGAATTCCCAAAACCCCACTCCCCAAACATGCATGCCTCCAGACCACTCTTTGTAACACTTCAGTTACGAGTCATTTCTCTCAATTTAATTGGGATCCGCTGATACTGAAGCACAAGGGTAAAAGTAGAAGCCCTTGGGATTGCTGTGTCTCTCTCTCCCTTTTTAACAAAACATTTGGGTCAACCTTTCCTTCCCTGCTGTGGAAACGGCATTTCTCTGGAGCTAAAATGGACTCCTCTATTCTCGGGGCCGTTGGCCTTACACAGATCTGGCAGCTTTCATATTTCCCGAGCCTGGTTCATGAATTCTCTTTTCCAGTGGGGTAATTAAAATTGAGAACCCGCTGGGCTTGGGTTGAAATCGGTGGCATGAATCCTGGGGTAGGTGCAGGAAGGCTGAATAGGAGGCCCGAGGGGCCGTCGTCTTGTCCCGACTCTGCTGTGTGACGTGGGCAGGACACTTGTCTTCTCGATGGAGGGAACTGAGCTTGGTGGTCTCCACGGCCCCTTGTGGCTCTGAGACCCTACTGTTCTAAGATCCTACCATTCTTGTCGTGAGGAATCCCTCGGCTCACGCTAACAGCAAGCTTAATCCGTAAACACTGGTAGGAAAGTGAAATGAAGCCACGTGTTACATGGGAACAGGCATCTCACGGAGGACGGAGGACCCAGGCGGTCTCCCTCGCTTTGTATGCTCAGAGATCCCTTAGGCACCGGGTCCGCGGGCTTCACCGTCGGGTAGCAGTGAGCATTCACCCAGGTCTCGGAAGAAAGGTAAGAGGTTTGATTTGTGAAACCCGAGGAGCACCCGCTCAGATAAGCAGGGCCAGGCTAGCCAAGCCTTGTGGGGATATTGACAACAGCAAGGGATCTGCCAGGAGCCAGACCAGGCTCGGGGAGATGTGACGAGCTGGTCTTGTTGGGAAAGGAGCCCCACCTTCTTGTCAGGGAGGGTGCGGCCGCAAAGGTGTGCATGAGAGCTGATGGAGAGCGGACGTTGACGAGGAAAGGGGAGGTGCCAGGAGGAAGGGGGCGGGGAGCAAGGGGACCGCGCGGGTTTCCTTAGGAAAAAAAAAGCCATGAATAATCTTCTGTTGCTCATGGACGCAACGTTTGAGTTTCCATCGAATATCTGTGCCAACAGGGCGGGGATCTTCCCCGGGGACGTTTCTTCCCTTTTCAGAAGGGTCATATCAGGGCTGACAGCAGAACGGAGTCCTGGGTACTTTGATGTCTTCTTTGAAATAATCAAAGACCCTGCCTAGGAGGCTAGGTGCGGGGAGCTGGGGAGAGGTTTCCGCTCCTGAAACCAGGGGTCGGACCAGCCAGGTGGGTCCACACTTATTTCAGAGAAAGGGTTGTGAATCTGAGACCTCGTGCTTCCCTTTGCCCGCCATGCTTCGCTGGGGAGGGGGGCTTGTGCTGTAGGTGGGACAGGATGGAAGGTTTGAAGCTCGTCTGAGGTAGGCAGTGGCAGAGGGGCAAGGAGGGGCGGAGTCGGGTTTGGCCGGGTCAGGCTCAGCTGGTGGCCCCTCTCAGCAACCTAATGGAAAGAAGCAGCGTCCTTCCAAAGGCCCTTCGTTTCTTCCAATGGCGCTCTTTTGAGGGGTTTTGCTGACCCTCTGATTAACTAGGAGGCGGTGGGAGGAACAGAGTGAAGGGGAAGATCCGGTGGAAGTTCTAGAACTTCTGCCCCAACGTAGGAGAGAAAAGCTCGTGCTGCAGTGGAGAAGGCCTGACCTGGAAGATGCCAGGGGGTGGGCTTCATCCTGACGCTGCCTTCACTCTGGAGACCAGCTTTTCCTCGTCTGTCGAGGAACTGGACTGAATAACCTCAGCCCTGCTAAGCCACTAAAGAGCCAGTTGCCCTTAGAAAGAGCAACAAAGCCCGCAGCCCACCCCAGGCACTGCGGCGGCCCTGGCTGCACCTGCATCCGTCTGGTCCTGCCACCTCCCGGGCTGTGGCCCCGCTGATGCAAGCCTGTTACTGCCACCTACTGTCGGACCGTCCCCCCTGCCAAGGGCCCCTGGGGCCGGGCCACACCTTGATTTTCTTCCCAAACCCTAGTTAATATCTTGGCAACCTCTCCCTCTGGAGACATTCTGGCCGCCAGAACACTCCTCTTTTGTTAGGAGCAGAAGACAACGAAGCTTCCTTCCTCGCCCAGGGGACGTTGCCCGATGGCCTGACCAGCTGTGGGCCGGGGCCGGGGACACGGGCTGGGCCCGGCCTCGCTGCCCAGGTCTGGCCGGAGCCTTGGCAGATGTCCCCCAGATCTAGCCACTCCCCGACACAAAAGAGGACCAGGGGAAACCAGAGAGAGAGGTTATTCTCTTTGGGGACGTTTGGAAAGACAAGCTTCATGTTGCTTGTTTGCTTCTAGCAGAGTTGCTGGCCCTCAATTTCTGCCCGAGAAGCTTCAAGCCCATTTCGCTGGGCCGAGCTTCTCATTTTCCATAAAGGAACACAAAGAATAAGCAAAAACTGTACAGCCTTTGCTCTGTGTCAGGCAGGAGCCCTTCAGTCCTCGCACGAAGGCTACGAGGTCTGCAGATCGCAGTTAAAACGGGCTGGAGTTTCAACGTGCTTGACATAGCTTACAATTTTATATGTCAACTATACCTCATTAACACTGAATTTTTTTTTTTTTAAAGTGGTGCAGTCAGGAGTTGAACCTGGAATCTGTGCTCTTTTTGCTGTGCAATGCTATGTCTCTCTAGGAGCTACTGTCCAGAGAGGGTATGTTATTTTCCCAAAGTTAGCAGTTAGTCAGAGGCAGAATTCTTATGAGAATCTGGTTTTCAAATAGGTGCTCTTTTTTCTTTCTTTCTCTTTTTGTTCCCCTTCAATAGCATCCTCCTACCCCCACCCCCAGTTCCTCATCCCTAACTACGGGAGAATCGTGCTAGTCGACAGCAGCGCCGGAAAAACATCACCTTTTCTATAATAACCCCCGTTCGTGAGAGCCCACATTTGGGACGTGCAGTCCCCTTACCCCCAGGACCATGAAAAAATAGTTGTTTTCTTTGGCGCATGTAGATTCCTGCTACTTGACTGCTCATGCTTCTCCTGGTCATAAAAACTGCCCTGTGCACTTGAAAACAGACCCTGGAATGATGTGTATATAGTGAGGTACAGCTTGAAATTCTTTCCTTCCACACCAGACATCAGACATGCAGAAGCAGGAGGAAATAGCCCTTCAGGATTCTTCTTCTCCACATGTTTCCCACGGAGAAATTAATGCCCCCCTCTCCCACCCCTACATAAAAACAATATTTAGAATGGAAAAGTACACTTGACATAAAACAACAAGAACAATGGTCAGAAAAGCTCATCCAAGGTCTCATCCACTCAGCCCTGCCTTTAATCCCAGCCTTTTCCTCCTCCGGATACATCCTCTACGGCTGCTCCCCAAAGAGAGTATTTCCTTTTCTGCTGGACATTCACTTTGCCAACCCAAATGATCCTCAGTGGGAAAGAAACATATCAAAATAAACCAACAAAAGCAAAATGATCCTGATGTGTAGAGGACAGAAAGGCATTCGTGCTACCACCCTGTACAGTGTCCCCAGGAGAAGCACAGCCACAGTTTGGGGTATGCCACGAAGGAAGATGGGCGGATGTGGGCTGACTCATGGAGATCGTATGACCAGGAGTGGCTTTGCCTTTCATCTGGAGAAAGCACTGTGTCTTGGTCTGAGAAAGCGTTCTTCAGAGTCTGCAGGTACCCAGAAAGAGATGGGGATTTCACTGATGGCACCAATCAATGAAAAGACGGAGTGTGTCCAGCAGTTGGGTCATCTCAGGACAGTGTTATGACTTAGTGAGATTTGGGGATCTCAGGTGATGTCCTCTGGCTAATTCTCTGATAACCTGGAAGTTCTGCTGGAAAAGCGACCACTTTAGAAAAATGCTAACAAGGAAGACTTAGACAAAGGGCAGAAGTAAGATCAAGGCAGTCATTGTCAAGAGCAGCCTCTGATGTGTTGTCAGGACCTTTCTAATGGAAGGGGGTCTTGGTAAGTAGTGAGCTCCCCGTGACTGGAGGAGTTTAAGCATGATTTAGGTAGTTCCTTGGTGTAGATTTATAGATGAGTTTCATGCATTGGGGAGGAATTTTAAAGCCCCCTTTCAGTCAGAGATTCTGTAATTTAAAGAGGTAGATAAGGAAGTTAAATACACAAAACAGTATTTAGAAGTTTAAGATATTTTCTTTGCATTTACTTGTTTCTTCTTGAATAAAAGGGAACAAACACACATACAACCTTGAATATTCAAATGTCAAAGCTACTCGGAGGACTTCCCTGGTGGCGCAGTGGTTAATAATCCACCTGCCAATGCAGGGGACACAGGTTCAAGCCCTGGTCCGGCAAGATCCCACATGCCGCGGAGCAACTAAAGCCGTGCACCACAACTACTGAGCCTGTGCTCTAGAGCCCGCGAGCTACAACTACTAAGCCCTCATGCCACAGCTACTGAAGCCCGAGCGCCTAGAGCCTGTGCTCCGCAACAAGAGAAGCCACTGCAATGAGAAGCCCGCGCACCACGACGAAGAGTAGCCCCTGCTCGCCACAACTAGAGGAACCCTGCACACAGCAACGAAGACCCAATGCAGCCAAAAAATAAATAAGAATTAAAAAAAAAATACTCAGGAAATATTCACAGAGTTTGCCTGTAGTAAGATGTTCAATACATAGTTACAGTAATATATAAATAATTTCTAAAACTAATACAGGACTAAAGTTCACCTATATAAAAAAGGGGGAAACATTTTCTCTGGAGAATTCTGCTGTTTTTTTATGAAGACTTCAGTTACTTTGACATTGATTGTTTTTCCACAGAAAAGAAAATATTGCCTTCCTTGATTCATCTATTTTCTCGCTGAACAGATACTTTGTACCTGTCATAGACAAGCTTCTCCTTTCAGGAACTTAGAATCTTATGGGTGGGGGAGTGAAACATTTCCACAAATAATTCTGTTACTAGGCGGGTTGCCACCAGTGATTTTAATAACAGGAGGAAAATGACTACTTCTGTTTGGGTTTAAAATTCCTCGGGTTCCCAGGGCCAGCGTGAGGTGTTTGGATCCTTTTTCCTGATTGGTGGTGGGGTGGTGGTGTGTTTGGAAGATTTGAGAAGATGAGTGACTTGGTCGGATAACCCAGTGACACAGAGCATATACTTAAGAGGGAGGAGTTCAGAGAGAGGATCGCGGGAGAGGCTGATGGTCCTGAGCTGGACAATGACAGTGGGAGTGGAAAGTACGGATGCACGGGAGATAAATACTGGAGGAAAAATGCATGACCTGACTGTGTTATTTTCAGCAATGAAACTGGGATGATGAGGACACAGGAGGGGGAAGGGGAAGCTGGGACAAAGTGAGAGAGTGGCATGGACATGTATACAGTACCAAATGTAAAATAGATAGCTAGTGGTAAGCAGTCACATAGCACAGGGGGATCAGCTCCGTGCTTTGTGACCACCTAGAGGGCTGGGATAGGGAGGGTGGGAGGGAGACGCAAGAGGCAGGAGATATGGGGATGTATGTATATGTATAGTTGATTCACTTTGTTATAAAGCAGAAACTAACACACCATTGTAAAGCAATTATACTCCAATAAAGATGTAAAAAAAACAAACAAACTGGGATGAGAGGAAGGAGTGATGGGGAGGGACTTTGGCATCTGGTCATTATTTCTGCAATATTGCACCCCAGAAAAGCCTGGGCTGTCTTCAGCTGCCAGGGAAATGACTAAACTGTCTTTGGCTAGCCAGCGCGATCCACAGGCTTCTCAGAAAGCTATCCTGTACCATCTGGGAGAGGATGCCTCCACTCTGCCTTTGTCTGTGAGACTCTCACACACTCCAAGTGAATCACAGACATTTGAGCTCTGTGGGACCCCCCCCCCACCACTGCTCACACAACCCCCAGATCCCTGTTTCTGATTATGTGACACCTCCAGTCTCTGGCGAGTTCTTCAGTGACTCAAGCTGAGGATTTCCATCACTTCCTTTGCTGGAGAAGTAGGTTTGGGGGGCTCTATTCTGTTGCATTGCTCCCAATTATTGTTCCTTAGACCACCCTCAAGCGTTGCTTCCCCTAGACTCTGGTCGCTGCTCAGTAAACTCACAGACTCCGGGGCAGAAAGAAAGTGATCTGACCCCTAGCTTAGCAATCACGGAGCCAAATTACTAACATCTCAATTGTCTGTTTAGAAGTCAATGGTTCTCAAAGTCTCTGCAGTATGAGTTACCCATCAGAAAAGGAAAGGTGTCCACAGAGGCCTGATTAATTTCTCCTAGTCAGAACGCCCTAAAAGTGTCAGGCTACCTGAAAAAGACAAAGAGAAAGGCAGTCTCAGGGATATGTTCCTTTGATTCTTTCTTTTTTTGGGGGGGGGGTTGGGTATAAGAGGGAGGCAAGAAACCAATAATGATTTAAGTGGACGGAGCCAACTAGAGAGGGCGGTTATCTTTCTCCCTAACATGAGTTAGTGATTTACAGCTCCAATCACCAGCAACCGTGATCTTCAGGTTCATTTTCACTGACTGTAATAAATGTCCTATTAGCAAAGAACTTCATCCAGATCTAGAATGGTCAGTGGCTGTGAGGCTTGTATCGGGGACAGGAGTGTAAAGAGACCACCGCCCTAGTGTGGTCTGGGCGATGCGGGGAGAACAGGGGAAGCGTGGTCAGAAACAAAGATGGCGGTGGTGGAAAAGGAACCGGCGGGCCTGTCCGTTAGGGCAGAAAGAACAGGAAAGGAATAAAGAGAGCCTGTGTGTGGCTCTAAGTCGCTAACCTCCATTTCTCTTAATGATCACTTCTCTCTAGAGTCAGCATTCATGCCTCCCCTACTTTTCTCAGTTTCCCACCCAGCCCCACGGAGCCCTGACCACCCCTGTCCCCAAGCTTGTTGGGTAAATGAGGGTAAAGGGGGCGATCCTACTCTGCTTCCAGTGGTGGGAAGAGAAATGTGTTCCTGGCACCCCACATAGAACAGTCAGTGGACATCCTATCCCTTGAGAATGCAGTGGATTCACTAGCTCTGGTGGCCTGGGTCCAACTCTAAAAACCACAGATCATGTTGTTAGGGAAGTCCCAGCAACCACGGGACAAGCTTTGGGACGTTCCCGAGCACCGATGCTCTGTTGGGAGGAAGGTGTGGCGCCCAGCTCTTTAGAACCTCCATGCCGTTATCCTCTACTGCCTGGTTTGAGCTGCCCGGCTATGACTAGGGGTCTGCTTTCCGTTGGTGCGTGCTATCTATAGCATTTTGGGGAGGTGGGAGAGGGAACTCAGTTATTGTTTTAGTGAAACATACTGCCACGAAAGAAAGTTGTAGCAGCCAATACTTCCGAAGATATAAATGCTCAGAAATGGTCTCTTTTTGGCGCTTTTATCTGAAGCAAGTTACACACGAGGCCAGGGAATGAGGCTCTCAGAAATCTTCCCTGCCTGTGAAGGGTGGGTGGACCCCGTGGGAGCATGGGGTCTTCTTTGATTTCTACCCAAACTGCTCTACTGCTTGATAGGTCCCCACTCATCTGCTGCGGGGCCTCTAGTATAGGGACCGAGTACCTAGGGATGATGCAGACCAGGCATTTAAGAAGACAGTTCATCCTGTTTCCAAATGTGTTGGGGAGAGCCATTGAAATTAAAGGAAGCCCCTCTAAGCTGACAATGGATGATACTAATAAAAACCTGACAAATTTGGGGCAATGAAAAATGGAGAGGTTACTATATGTGCTATGCAGTAGCTCCAGCTAAGCAGCTCCTACTTCCGGCTGGACACAGTAGCCAAAAGTGGAGAGAATTGTGTGTTCCGTGCACTACAAACACTTGCTAATCCAAGACATTTTGCTCCTTTCTTTGGTGAAAAGATGTGGCATGATTACAGAAATCTAAATACCCTGAAAGAGAGTCGCTTCCTTGCTCGATTCCGCCACTCACTCATGCCTGCACCCCGCAGGGGAATAATGGTCAGGGGGGACTGTGGGTTAGATCGGAAGTGAGAGCCATTGGCCAGGAACTCGCACGCCCAGGGGGTGCAGTGGACCAGCCACGGTGAAGGTGCAGGGTAATTGGAAGGCAATTATGTTCAAGTCATCCAAATGGACAGTGTGAGCCAGGGAGAAAGGAATCAGACTCAACTTTGGAGGGTTACAGACCAATCCAAGGAGACGGATAACACTGCTGGATCCCCAACAGCATGTAAGGGAGGACACTCAGAACATTTTCCTCGACCTCATTTAAGAGGCATCACTTGGTGTGTTATATTCTGTCTTTGGTCCCTCAACCCCTATTAGGAGGAGGGTGTTTGTAAATTAGAAGCAAAGGAATAAAAAAGTCATTTGTAGAGCCCAAGGAGGATTAAACATGACTTGTTATATAATATTTTTTAAAATAAATTTATTTATTTTAATTTTTGGCTGCATTGGGTCTTCGTTGCTGCGCGCGGGCTTCCTCTAGTTGTGGCGAGCTGGGGCTACTCTTCGTTGCTGTGTGTGGGCTTCTCATTGCGGTGGCTTCTCTTGTTGCGGAGCATGGGCTCTGGGCACATGGGCTTCAGTATTTGTGGCACAAGGGCTCAGTAGTTGTGGCTCACGGGCTCAGTAGTTGTGGCCCACGGCCTCTAGAGCGCAGGCTCAGTAGTTGTGGTGCACGGGCTTAGTTGCTCCGCGGCATGTGGGATCTTCCCGGACCAGGGATCGAACATGCACCCCCTGCACTGGCGGGTGGATTCTTAACCACTGTGCCAGCAGGGAAGCCCACGTTATATAATATTTTAATTCCCTGCGTTCAGAGAATTAATTCATGCCTGTTCCTTTCTCCATGAGGGGTGAGCTCAGGATCTAGTGATGGTGTGAATCTTGGGGGTGCCGGGAGGATGGGTAGCACAGGGCTGAGAAGAGTGAGATTCTCCTCCTCATCTCTAAGGGGGTGTTCCTAGTGGTCCTCCCACGCAAGGGGCAAGGATTAGGCATAAAGACAATTTCTAAGAGGACCTAAATGATTTTATACACACTGCCTTGTGAACTGGATAGCAGATATCCTATTACTGGCACTTAGCATGGGGCAGCCTGGTGACGGATGGACTGGGCTGGTTTGGTGCCAGCTACTCAGTTTCATATAATAATAATAATAATAATGGTAATACTAATAATCACAACGAAAGCGACCCCATTAGTATCTGCCATGTGCCAGGCGCTGTGCTGGAAGTTCTCCATATATGATCCAATGTAACCCTCACATTTCCCTGTATGGTTAGCATTGCAACCCTCACTTTACATAGGAGGAAACTGAGACTGGAAGGTCAAACAACTTTATACGATTCTAACTCAACCTCGGTCTAATACAAAAACCTCTTTTCACTGTGCATTAAAGTCAAGCGGAGAGTTGAGGAAGTGTGCAAGGACCTGAGAAAAGCAAAAATGCATTTGAATGTGTGGGGAGGTTATTAATAGCAGGCACGAAAGCTCCAAGCTCTCCCCTGAAGCCGCAGGATAAACTTCATCATTTTGGTCGTTCACAGTTCCATTGGACACATTTCTGCAAAAAGAATCTAGGTGGCAGGAGGTGCTCGGATGGGGAAGGAGGGCGCAGGGTGGGGGTTGGAATGGGTCGGGTGGGCAGTGGGGGCCAGCGTCTGCCTCTCATTCCTAGGCTGTCAAGAGCAAGGCCCCCGGGGTTCCGTAGGTCATTCTAGACTTTGAGTGCCTGATGAGGAAAGGGAGAGGAGATCAAAAACATCAGAAGTGTTGGAATGATTATATCCATGCTTTCCAGTAAATACCTGGTCCAATGTGAAAGGGGCTCAAGCACACTCAAACCTTCAATTAAATGAGGTGGAGGGAGAGAGCAAAACGTGGGACACAGTTACTGGATGTGCACCGCCAACTCCTCCCTGAGGGGGGACAGCCACACATCCACCCCGCCTAGGGTGTGAATAACCTGAGTCCTTTCCTTCTGAAGTTCCCGAGCCGGCACCGCCTCTGAACTGTCTTGGGCATGAGTGACAAAACACTCCTGTAGCTGACATTAATCAGAATAGCTGCCCTCTCATGCATCCTTCACACTTTCTTTATTTTCTAGGTTTGATGACCCATGGGCTCCTGTCTTCTATTCCGCTGAGATTACGGCTGAACGCTTTTGTTTACCCATTCACTTTCTTAATCTCCGAGTTCCCCATCCCCCCACCCACCGCGTGATGGATGCATTTGCCCATCTGCTCTACTGAGTCCTGAAGGATTGGCATTTGGGTAAATGTCAAGCGCAAGTCAAAGGCACATTTGGTCTCTGAAGCTGCATCCAGACCCCAGAACTGTCATATTGAATCATAGGAAATATAACCCTATGCCCCCGGGTCAATAGCAGAGTCCCTAGCATGACACAGCCCAAACGCTCCGATGCAGTAGTACCAGTCTAAAATGTTCCGTTGGTAGATGACCAGACCATTAAACTGTAATTAGGTAGTTATAATTACTGAATATCGAACAGCATTATTATAATAGAAGTTGTGGCTCTCACGTTTTATATCTCATCTGGGATCAAGTTAGTAGCCCATTCAGTCTCTGGGCATTGAGTAATAGCTGCTGGTCTGAGGAAAATTCGATTAAAATCGCTGGGTGAGCAGTTTGATAGAAGCGTGGACACTTCCCTAGTGGAAAATAGAAATTTATATGACATTGTTGCATAGAGACCTGGAAATTACAGCTGTGAAAGCCCTTTTAAAAACCAAAGTCCTACTTTTGGCCTCTAAAACACAAACAAAATAAAATGATAACAGCTACCATAAAATTTTCTTGTTTTGAAACAGGCTGTATCAGAAGGATGAGTATATAAACACCTGAGAGGCAGAATTCTGTTTCTGTTTAGGTCTATTTAAATAGACGAATAGGTACTTGTGGGAACTGGGCTAACTAGTTGTTTGCAGGAATTTATGATGAAATCTTGATGGTTTTTACTGCAGCTCTTCCAGATTTTAGCAGCTAGCCCACCCAGGCGGGAAAGTTGAATTACTGTGTTGAATCTGACAGTAACCTGCCCTTTCCCTTTCTTGTTCTCCTTTCTTTTCAGAACTCTCTTCACTCCCAAGCCATCAAAAAGCCAAGATGTTGGTGTTACTGGCCAGTATCTTTGTGGTCCACATCGCCACCGTCATCATGTTATTTGTTTCCACCATTGCCAATGTGAGTTGTGTTCTTCTGTTCATTCATTCATTTGGAAGTTATTTGCATATTTACATAAAGTGCTACAAAGGACGTTTAAGCCATAATTCCTGCCCTTTGTGAATTTACAGTTTAGTCATGGAAAAAAATAAACAGATACTTGCACTTCAGACAACTAAGTAACAAGTGTCTACGTGAGTGATCCCGCCAGTCTGGAGAACACAGCGAGGCTTCTCAGTGTAGGTGAAGCTTGGAGGACGGGTAAATGGGTGGGGTTTCTCTCTGCTAAAGGTGCAGAGTGAAAGGAGCATGGGACGCCTTCTAGGTGTGCGGGTCAAGGAGCCCAGCAGGGAGGGACAGGCTTTGTTCAGGGCATAATGAGGACACCTGCGTGGCAGGGCAGAACTTCCCTTCCTTCTGGGGACCTTGATTAGAAGGAGAAATGGGAGTGAGATCATAAGACACTTTGGTGGCCCGACCGCCAGATTCAAGATCTGGGCAGAGAGTAGCATGTGAGAGTGGAATTTTGCAAGATTAACCCGATTCCCCTGAAATAACTCAAACAAAACAACCTAAAAATACGGAGGTAGCAACAGGCTCTTCTCTCTGAACCTTGGGCTACTCTGACCTCTAGCGGTAGTTTGCCGGGTCCATTGTGCTTTTCTCAGAAAAAAACAAGACAGCTCCTTGGACCCAAAAACCAAGGCCATCCATCACTAGACAGACAAAAATGGTTCCAGAAGCTGTTCAGGCCCCTGTTACAGTTGAAGGATAAAGGGGTTTTCAAGTTCAGAGTTTTGCCAACATCGGTGGGTATAATTATAGGCAAGGCTAATTGAAGCATCACTGTGATAATCTAGAACGCTCACCCACGTGGCCTCCCCCAGACTCTAATTTAGCCGTTCTGTACGCTGCCCTTCAAGTCTCTCAGGATAACAGGTCTGATAAACAACTTCAAACTGTATTAGTGGATGCTGAGTGCTGAATATCTGAATTATCGGCTTCTGATACGGGGCCGGACACAGAGCTGTTTATTAAATCAAGAGCAGGCAGGCGATTTGGCATCCTGGCCCTGCTTTTCCAATAACTCTCATTTTAACAGACACTCTGTGAAGACAGGGCTGGGTGTTTGTTTTCCATCCCAGAAGGATAAGTGTTTTGCTGGCACTGTGGTGAGCCTCGGGGAACACATTTTCGTCATTCTTCTACTATCAGCTGCCGCCCGCCACAGGAAGGCTGTGGCTAGACTATGTTATTATGGAATTACTTTGCATGTTGTGACGATCGAGGTTTATCTTTCTGTTTAGATGAAAGTGGCTTATTGATCACTCAGCTATTTTCTCCGTTGCCCTTTTTGTTTCTTACTTTTTTCCAGTTGAACATTTTTCCTTAACTTTTTTCCCCTCTAGCCAGGCCCTTCCATGAAACAATCTTGGTAGGGTGTATGAATTGTGCCTCCTTAAAACCAATTTCCTCACGCAGGGTTTCCATTTCTTAGAGCCTTAGAATTTTAAATCGCGATGGTTGAATTACTCCTTTTCTTTTCTTTCTTGAAGTGATGAGGGATGTGAGGCCCAGAGAATGAGGTGACTTTTCCTTGGTCACACGTTCTTCTCTCTCTTTTTTCTCGGGACCTTTGTGACTTCAGTTTTAGTGAGACCTTATTTCCACCAAGAGATGGAAATAAACCATGTTTATGGCTAAATATGGAGTCTTGGTTAAGATTTGGTCCTGACACAAGTGATCTGTTGTTTCCTTTTCTTTCAAAGTAGGGGGTTAATTTTTAAACAACTTTTTATTTCTTTTTAAAATTTATTTCAAAAAATTTTTACTGGAGTATAGTTGATTTACAATGTTGTGTTAGTTTCTGCTGTACAGCAAAGTGAATCAGTTATACATATACATATATCCACTCTTTTTTAGATTCTTTTTCCATATAGGTCATTACAGAGTACTGAGAAGAGTTCCTTTATTTCTTTTTGATTTCAGGTCTGGATGGTTTCAGATTTTGGAGGAATATCAGTAGGTCTTTGGAAAAACTGTACTGCCGCCAACGACTGCAGCCACAGCCTGTCATACAGCAATGAAGGTGCGTACAAAGATATTGTACTCAGTGCTGACGGTTCGTGCGCTCAGGGAAATGGCCAGTCCCTCGGGGACTGGGTAGCCTAACACCCTCACTCCCCCCACCCTGTGTCCACAGATGCCCTCAAGGCAGTGCAGGCCTTCATGATTCTGTCCATCATCTTCTCCGTCATCTCCCTCGTGGTCTTCGTGTTCCAGCTGTTCACCATGGAGAAAGGCAACCGCTTCTTCCTCTCAGGGGCCACCATGCTGGTGTGCTGTGAGTATCAGCTTACCCAGAAAAAGCTTTTCCCGTAGATCTTACCATGGGTGCTCCCGGCAGCTTGAACAGCTGAGCACGTGGGGCAGTGAAACCGCCTTGTACAATTTGTGCTTTCTGGGAGAACCCCTGATAGCTGCTTGGAATAAGAACCCTCGTAGGCTTCATTGTTTAAACCTGGGCTCCCGGGCAGCTACCAAGTGGCTGGAGTCCGTCCATCAGTAGCACTTGTATACAAGACCCTTGAAAGGGGCAGGGATGTGGGATTCCTTAGAAAGATGAAACCACTGCCTGAATGCCTGCGATGATCGCCGTTCCCGCTCTTCTGTCGTTCTTCCCCCACACACGCAGTTTGGTGGAAGGCGTATTCTTCTGCATCCCTCAGGCAGCCTGCCCTTGTGTGCTGGGGTCCAGATGGGAAGGCTGAGGGGTGGACCCGAGATGCTGTGTTTCATCCACACAAACCAGTGCAGATGTGAGAACTCGAGCACCTCTGATTTGCCAACACAGCCATCAAGCTTGGTTTGGGGCAAATCGACAGAACTACCGTTGGGGGTCCAATTTCACATTTCATTTTCCCATCGCCCATGAGGGAAATAGGCTCTTCCTAAAATTATAAAATCTTTTTCTTGGTTTTCATGTTAAGAAATCAAACCAACAGCTAATCGTTGTTTTTCACCTGCAGGGCTGTGCATCTTGGTGGGGGCCTCCATCTACACTTATCACTATGCCAATAACTCTACAGGCCAGTACCCGGAGAGTCACCACGGCTATTCCTTCATCCTGACCTGGATCTGCTTCTGCTTCAGCTTCATCATCGGCATTCTCTATCTGGTCCTGAGAAAGAAATAAGGCTGAACACGTTATCGGGGCTCTGAAGGGGGGAGGGGCTGAAACCCAAACATGACTGTGGGGGTCCCGTACTGTCCAGCCCCTGCCCCGGGAGAAAGCCGTGGGCTGGGATGGATGCTCCCTGGATGCAGGCCAGAGGGCCTCCCTCCAGCCTCCAGCTGTTATCAGTTACATACACTGCCTGGGGTCCCAGCAGCTGCCACATTGCTGGCTCTACTTCCGAGGGGGAATTCAGTCTTCAGACCTACTGCACCTAGTTAATATAGCGGTACAAGTTCCGGCAAGGGCAGATGCTATTCTTGTGCGGAATACGCCGGGCTTGGAAGCCATCCTGCCCTTCTGACCCAAAGCAAAACAGTACCATCTGAAGGGCCCTGAGGGAGGACTTTGGCCAGCGAGCCATTATCCCTCGTTGGAACAGATATTTAGCTCTGTGGTATTTGTGACAAAATGGGAGGAAGAGAGATAGTGATTAAGGCTAAGTTGGTGTGTTAGCTAAACTGAGAGAGAGAACTTTTCACAGTGGAAGGCCTGGGGCGTGGTCAGAACCCAGACTAGACCTCACACAGCTGTCCTTCGTGGAGACCTCTTGCTACAGACTTTGCTTGGCCTCTCCTTTAAAGCCAAGGCAGCTCTCTGGAGTTTCTGCAAAGCCACCAACGACCAATTCAGTGGTGGAAGCACCACACAAATTATGGGAAAAAGGAACAATCTTATAGCAGGGTTATGTTAGAGTTATGTTATTAGAACCTCTCTCCATGCAATCAATGTCTGTTTTAAGTATGTAACGTGAGAGAGAAGGACAAAGACCCGTGCCACACAATCTGTTACTCTCCCTCTAAATTATACACTTTTGAGGAAGTTTTATCTAATTAGCCACGTTGGGGATCAGGGCTCCTAGGCTCAGAGACAGCTCTAGCTTTGACATGAGCTGGTGGGGTTGCCTTTCAGAGGTCCTGCCTATCCCACAACACAGGTGAGGCAAGGCAGTTCTGGAAGCTTCTTAAAATACACACAAACCAAAACCAAACAACAAATCCTTGGATGAAAGGTGCTATATTATTGTCAAGTATTAAGCATACTAGATTTCAGTCACAATAAGAACAGAGTGTCTGTGCTTCCAGGAAAATAAGAAAATTTCCGTGAGAGAAATAAAAATATAGGTGATGGGCAGATATTTTCTTTAAGGAAAAAAAAAAACCCTAAAAACTCTTGTGGTACCCAGTCCGGTGGTAATTGAGCTTGTCTGCTGCCACAAGAGTGTTTCTATATAGGACTTAGAAGTATGGTATTAGTGTGGTGTTCCTGGTTAAGCAGGCATCGCTCTGGCCTGGCGCAGCTATTTTAAGCCATCTCAGATTCTGGCTAAAGGGTATTTTTTTGGTGGAAGACATTTCCTTTACCAATCTGAGAATATCTACCCTAGGGAGAATCTGAGACATCTTGCCTACTTTTCATCTTCTAGCTCCCTCTTCATCCCGTTTCTTACATGCGTTTCCTTTTGGGGAGCTATTATGCCACAGTTGCTGATATTTATGTAAAAGGACTATTACTAAGTATATTTCTCTATGTTCATTCTGGTTAGGAGAATGTTGAGAGCTGGCCACCAAATTATCTGGGCTGTGGGGTAAATTGGTTGGCAAGCAAAAACTGTGGGATAGTGAACTTTTAAATTATGATTTAATGATCACATGATTTTAGAAGGCTGTCTTGAGTGCAGAAGCAGATTTACATATCAGATACAGCCAAAAGAGATACTAGCATTGTGTTAAAAAGTCAAACTGTGACTGGAGTGAACCATGTATTCCCTTGTCTTTTACTTTGTTTCTGTGCCATTTATGTCTCATGTAATTTGCATTACGTTGGTGGGTTGTTCTAGTACTGTATTTGGCTTCTTCTTTAATAGATTGGTATTTCATATACTATAATTGTAAATATTTTGATACAAATGTTTATAACTCGAGGCATATAAAAACAGATTATGATTCCCTTTACCGTGTGAATGTTTTCTTTCAAAAAATGTAGGAAAAATATGGATGATAATGACATTTATTCCTAATTAAGTTGTCCATCAGTTCGATTTGGACAAGTTGGCATTTATCAGAGACATTAAGCTACTTTCTGGAACTGAAAGTATAGTTTTATCTTGCTTTAATTAAACCCCTTAAGCAAAAAATGGAACTTTATAAGCTAATACATTAGAGAGAGGTTATTATCTTGAATCAGAATGGGTTATGACATTAACAAATGAGATGCTTGTACATTTTCTTTGAAGTAGCGAACTCCTGTAACGTGTCTTGAACATATAAAGCAATTCACGATGGTATGCGTCACATACATTTTCAGGAGCCCATTCATTGCATTACCTGGGGCGTAATCTGTATGGACTCTATGAGAGAAGGAAAGATTGGCGGCTTTCTGGGTGCAGTAAGGACCAGAATGAAGAGTGGAAAGCAGGGTTGGTGCTGTGTACCCCAGCATCATGTCAACGCCAATACGATAAGAGTGGTTTTAATGTGGAGTAGGCCATCTTTCACTCCCCTGTGGTCTTGGATGAAATAACTACACACAGAGTAATGCACAAAAAAAAAGACACAATGGAACCCGAAAATAAGACTTCAACATATTTTAAGTTAAATTAATCAAATGGCATTGATAGCCTCTTAGAGACCTATATGAGTCACTTCCAAAAGTAATCTTCTTAAGCTGATTGTTTGGGACTCAGAGCATATTTTCCATAGAGACAACTTACAACGATCTTACTTATCATATGGGCTAAAAAGACTTTTGTAAGTCTAGCCTGGAAAAGAAGTTTCATAATGATTTGACTATTATTGTTGTTTTCTATGGGAAATGAGTTAGTTAAATTCTGGAGCCTGGAACCCTCTGTTGCCCCTCCAGGCCCTTCATGGTAAGAGGAGTATATCTGATGCAGGGGGAGATGGACATATGGCTGCCTGGGAAGCACTCTTCCCCGGTCATGTCAGAGTTTGCCATTGAATATAGGAGAACATGGCATTTAGCATGACTCTGGCTATAAATATACATATATAATTTTGTAAACTGGGTGTTCTTAAGCTAGGACTGCTTGTTCCATTCTCTGATCTCATGGTTTAGAATCAATCTTAATTTTCCCACTTTTATTAGCATATCAATAGCTTAAACCCAGTTTACCTAGGAACTTTAGGATGATTCTAACTCCTTAGTATAATAATTGACAAGCTTTTGAAAATGATGAAACCTTACTATTTTGGTTTGATTTCACAACTTTTCCTCCCTCGCGTAACATAATGACAAAGGGCACATATATCTATAATTTTTAAGGTGAATCAAGTGGTCGACAGCGGTGGGGCTGGGGGCTGGGAGAAATGGGTGAACTCTTTGGGTTTTTTTTTTTTTTTTAGCTTAAATAAATTGCATTTTTAAAAAATGTATTAAAAAGTTATACTTTTCAATTGGTGATTCTGATGCCTGACATGATACAAGTTGATTGAGATAGAAAAAAAAAGTAAAGCTGTTTTGAGTATTTGGGTACAATTTTGCCATAGCTCTTGAGGTAACTAGGCATTGCAAAATCAGGTTTTGAGAATTATAGTACTGGATTTATGAGTGACATAGATTACACTCATGAATCTGACGCTTGGTCACCTTATTTTAAAAAAGTTAAAATCATCCTGGCCGTAATATTTAAACCCAGATTTGTTTCCATAAACCAAGTTACCACACTCACTTCAACATGGCATACTTGAACTGACTCTACTAATTTCTTTCTCCAGAGTAATTCAAATTCTTTACCTCTCATTGTGTTTAATGCTTGTCAGAGCTCCTGGAAGGACAGGTAAAAGACCGATGCAGACAACTTTTTTTTTTTTTTTTTTTTTGCTGTGCGCGGACCTCTCACTGTTGTGGCCTCTCCCGTTGTGGAGCACAGGCTCCGGACGCACAAGCCCAGCGGCCATGGCTCACGGGCCCAGCCGCTCCGCGGCATGTGGGATCCTCCCGGACCGGGGCACGAACCCGTGTCCCCTGCATCGGCAGGCGGACTCCCAACCACTGCGCCACCAGGGAAGCCCCAGACAACTTTTAATTGTTCAGTTTAACTTCATTTCAGCCACTCATTCCCATGGCCTTTCCTTGGACGTTCCCATTCCCACCCACATTTTTTGAATTCCATGCTGTTAGTTCCTTAAGGATACTTTTTGGTACACCCCTTTTGTATCTCCAACCTCTCTCTCCCTCTACCGGAAGTGTTCTCTTGTGGGTAACTTATGTTTAAGTTTATCCTGTCTTAAGCAAAACAAAACAAAACAAAACACTCCCTTCTACCCTAATACTTTACCTCTTGCTGTCTCTTCACTCTCATGTTTATTGAAGGTGTGTCTTGTTATCTATGTCTCCACCAGGCCTCACCTTGACACCTGTGGGCCCCAAGTAAGAGCACAAATGGAGGTCTGCACACCGCGTCTAAATATTTAAAAGTTACATATCAAGTTAATGAGCTGCTAAATGAAGTGTGTTCTACCGTTCTACCTCGATAAATATACCTAGAAGGTCAGGATCAAATTTAGAATTCTCAGAGTGCTTGGGGTTCTGGGGTAGAACATGGTTTTGCAGGGGAAAGTTGGTACCGGGTTTCTGGCTCACAGCCTGCTTCCCTTACCCTTCACTTCGGGCTCCATCCTCAGGAACCTTGAGTATATGACTGTGGAGATCCCAGCCCCACACATGCAAAACCAATCCTCGCCCCTTCCGCATCCTGCAAGTGGCCACCCCTCAGCCATTTCTTGGTCCAAGAGTGTGCACACCTATGGCATGGTCTGACCTCTGTATGGACCAGACTTGAGAGAAAGCCCTGGGGAAGGAGGCCTAGAAATGCGCTTGGGGATGTTTGGGCAGGGAATTTGGGGTCCTGAATAATCAGAATATAATCTGGAAGGAGCATGTGGGCTCCAGTGGGTATGCTCCTTTGGCTCCAAGCCCAAGGACTTCTTGTCCGTGTAGGGGTGTGGCTGGAGGACAAGCAGAGCAGAGCCATAAAGCACAGGCCTGGGAAAGGCCCTTTCACCTGGTCTTAGGGCAATGTTTTTTTTTTTTTTTTTGCGGTAACCAGGGAAGCCCAGGGCACGGTTTTACAGCCTGACTCCTTACTGGCTCTTTCTCAAGCAGATTTGCTTCTGCCCTCACCATTCCAAAACGATCGCTTTCCTAAGGGTCAACGGTCACTTTAGATTCCCTAGTCCAGTGAATATTCTCTTTTGTTTGTTTGTTTGGTTTTCCTTGACCCCTCTGTTCATTTTATCTCTGTATTCTGCCTGAGAGACTTCATTAAAATTCTTACAATTAATCACCACCCATCTTTTAATGATTCCAAAATCTGCATCTTGGCTCAGACCAGTTTTCTGGATCCAGTCTCATAAGAACCACAAATTCCACAGAACCCAGTACTTTCCTCCCCCTTTTGTATCCCTGGTCTCAGGAAATAACCACCCATCACTTAGATGCAGTTAGACGCTAGAAACCCAAGTGTCATTCACAATTCCACCTTCTCCTTAATTCTTTATATCTAATTAGTAACTGTATCTTCTTGATTTTAAATCCTAAATATTTCTAGACTCTTTCCCTTTCTTCCTAACTCCTTTGCTATGATATTAGTTTAGACCTTTAATAGCATTTATTTAAAGTAGCTGAAAAGTCTCTTAAGAGTTCACAGCTCTAACTCATTCTCCGCTCTGTTGCAAAGATGATTGCATTGCAAATACCATCATGCCCTTCCTCTGCCTTTTTTTTTTCTTCCTCTGCTGTTAATCCTTCATTGGCGCCTTCATGTTGTTCATGATAAAATTCAGAGTGCTAAACCTGTCCATCTCCACCTTTCCTCCCCATACCATTCTATCCTCGAGCTAAAATGTACTACTTATTCCGTGCTTTGGGAAGTGTTTCCCCATGCTATTCCTTTTCCCCTCCTTTCTTTGGTATTTGGCTCTCCCTTTCTGACACCTCAAGACTCAGCCATTTCTCATCTTTGGAAGGGTGGCCAGACTACCCCAGGCCCTACTGGGATGCGCTTTGTCAGTGTTTACATAACACCTTGGGCATAGTCATCAGAATGCTTTTTACAAACTATTTTAATTGTGGGTTTAACTGCATGGCTTCCTCACTAGAGCACTGTGAGGGCAGGGAACCCGTTGTTCATTTATTACGTCCGCATTTAGCATTCTGCCTGGCAAGTAGAAGATGTTTAATATAATTGTGTGGTGCCCGGGAAGGTGCTGGGGGATAGCATGATGAGGGACAGACCCTGTCTGCCATGGTGGTTTAAGGAGAACTGGACAGGTGGTTCCAATGCAGGTACAAGCATGATTGATGCTGAGAAGGAAGAGGGGAAAGATGCCCTTAGATGGGTGTTTAAAAACCTTTTTGAGGTCCTTAAATTTGATAAAAGCTATCTCTGCAAAAACATACATATGTTTTTTCCCCATAAAATTTAGGACACTCACAAATTGCCCTGGAGCCATTCATGGATTTCCTAAGTAACGCATCCCTTGGACCTGGATTAGAGTGACCCCTGTCTTAGAGGAATCTGCTCTGGCCCTCACCCAGCTGTGCTCCGTGGGCTCATTCCTTTGAGGAGCATCTGAGATGAACTTGAAGGGTGGGTAAAGTTTTGGAAGCTGTACCCATAGGAGGAAGAGGGAAGGCAGTTCAGAAGGATGGGCTGATAAAGCATGGAGCCGGGAGAGCTAGCTGGAGCAAGCGAGCTCTTTGGAAATGTAGAGTAAGTTCTCTGCTGCAGAAGGTGCTGACTCTCAGAGTTAGGATTTTTTTTTTTTTTTTTTGCGGTACGCGGGCCTCTCACTGCTGTGGCCTCTCCCGTTGCGGAGCACAGGCTCCAGACGCACAGGCTCAGCGGCCATGGCTCACGGGCCCAGCCGCTCCGCGGCATGTGGGATCCTCCCGGACCGGGGCACGAACCAGCGTCCCCCGCATCGGCAGGCGGACTCTCAACCACTGCGCCACCAGGGAAGCCCCAGAGTTAGGAATTTTAAACTGATTTGGTGGGATCATGGGAAGTCCTTCAATGGTTTTCTTGGGGGGGCATGACATAATTGGAGCATGCTCTGAGAGGATGACTTTGGTAGATTATTGAGTGGGTTCTAGGAGAAGAGAAAGAAGATTGGAGAATGTGGGAAGCTGACGCAGTGGTTGAGGAAAGAAGTATAATTGAAGAAACTGGACAAAGTGGATGGGGATGGAAGAGATGAAGGCAAGAGACATGACTTAGATGCCCCATGACTTAGCAGGAATTCAAGGAGAAGCCGATAAAGATTATTTTGGTGTTACGAGACTGGACGTTGGGAAACTGGCCATGCTGTTAATGAAACAGGAAAGCTGGAGGAAGAATTAATGTGAGGAGGAAGAATTAATATGAGGGGGAAGATGATAAGCTCAGATCTGGACTCGCAAAGTATGAGGAACCAGCTGGACATTGAGGAAGCTCTCCCCTTCAGGTCTAAAGAAGTTCTAGGAAAATCTTAAAGGGTTCCATTCTAGAGTGGTCCTGGAGGTCTCTGAAGCACCCCAGAATCTAAATCCCGAGGAGGCTGCATATTTCCCATGTTTAAACTCTAGATAGTTAAGTTTTTCTGGGCACATCCATCATTCTGGGTCGACTCTCTTGGGACCGACCCTTCTTATATCTGTTTTAATGCAGCTGGTTTAAATTGTTTTAAATTTTACTTTTAAATGGTTTTTATGGCCAAATTTAGCTTCCTCAAATTAGCATCATATTTTCTGTTTATGTTAATTCCAACCAGGATCTTGTAGCCCCATGGAGAACAAGGCAATTGGAGGGGTGGCCATGGAGGGCTGACAAGAGCACAGGGCATAGATCCAGGGCACCCTTGGAGTTTTAATTTGGTATCCCACGAAAATTCTTTTTTTTTTTTAAGATTTTTTTTTTTGATGTGGACGATTTTTAGAGTCTTTATTGAATTTGTTACAATATTGTTTCTGTTTTGGTTTTTTGGCCGCGAGGCATGTGGGATCTTAGCTCCCTGACTAGGGATCGAACCCTCACCCCCTGCATTGAAAGGCAAAGTCTTAACCACTGGACCACCAGGGAAGTCCCCCCACGAAAATTCTTGTTAAAATATCTTATTTGCTTAAATTTGCTTTTCAAAAATGTTGCCTTTTACAAACTTTCCCTTTGGAACATGTTTAATTAACATCTCCTTTTGTTTTAAAAATGTTTGTCTTTTTTCCTTTTTAAAGACATCTTTTATTTTGGTCCAAACTCTGTTACCCTTAAAATGGAGACTTCTTTGGGGCAAACTACTTTGATGCTTAAGCCTCTGAACATCGATCTCACCAATGAGAGAATGATGCCTGGACACAGGTAACAGGGACGTGGCAAGGACATGAGTCAGATGATGTTATGAACAAGCCCATGCGATACTAGGAAGTATGAAGAAATATGCAGATGAGGGCAATAGTTTCTCTATATTCTGAAATAGTCAGATTATAGTCTGAATTGGGGACTTGAATTATAGTCTGAATTAAAGCACTTGTCACCACTGTTCAAAGGGATGTGAAGAGCTTGGGGTGACTGTAGGAACATGCAACAAAAATGATTAAAGTATTGGAAAATAGCTCCCAGGATGAAAGATGAAAATGTTTTTTGGTGTTTCTGGATGAGAAGACTGAGGTGGGATCTGATTCTGAAAGGTATTTATAAGGGATAGGTTCATGGAAAGATAGAACTAGAATGTATGATGGAGGAAGGTTGGGAGCAAACTTAAGAGAAGAAAAAAATGCTCTATCCTGTTTAATTTAGGCCAGAGTCAACATTTTGCCCTGTCCTGTACTCTTGGTAGACATTACCAATTAATCACAACACCCTTTTCTACAGAGATTGGGCCAGTCCTCAAAAGTCTTCCATTTGGAATTCCAGGGAGCCTCTATCAGTCCTTTGGAATTTTTATTTAAGAAGAAACACATTTGCAACTCTAAGTTTAGACATTTAACTTTCTGCAGGCTTGAGGTTTTACCCGATGATTTCTCCAAGCTCTTTCCAGGACCATGATTTTGCCAAGCCTTTTGGTTAAACGAATTTCATGAGGATTGGACTTCATTTATAGATAAGAATGGATCATGGCCCTTTCAGCAAACTGGGACATCTTTGGAACACTTTTAGTTAAGGAATTGTGGGGTTTGCTACTATTTTAGCATATAGAGTTTAGTTGTCCTCTCAAAAAAAGCTCTTCAGAGTCAGCCTAGAAAGTCTCATAATGCTGACAAGCTGGAGCAAAAAGAAATATACAGATGGAGCCAGTTACAAGGGAAGAGCGTCTCTAGGACCTTCTCTTTAAAAATGGTCCAGGAGGGCTACAGTGAGAGGCCCGCGTACCGCAAAAAAAAAAAAAAAAAGGTCCAGGAGAAGAAAACTGGCTCTAGGTTGACCCTGAATGCTGATTGGCTGGGGAAGGCGTCATGATGCGCTGATAAAGCTAATTGAAATCTCTGCTTTTTCTGTAGCTCTTTATGTGTTGTTATGAAAAAACCCTGATGAACAGTGGTTTTCTGACATAGAGTCTCTGGGAGGTAAACGGTGATAAATGGCAGATCAGGAAGCTGAAGGGCAGAAATCAATACTTGCTGTTACTCTGTAGTAAATTATAAGAAGCTTTGGACGAGAGGGACAGATGTTGTTTTTCAAATCACACTGTTTGAACTTTAGTTGTTTACACACTTCCTCTCTCCCTGCGGGTCCAAGTTTCTATCTTTGCCATATATACCCTAAACATATGGGGCTATACATCAGGACAATTAAAAAAGTGGCAGGTACTTCAACTTGTTAATATCTGAATTTTCTTCTCTATCATCTACTTTCTCTAGCTCTTCTAATGGTGACTAGCATCATTTATTTTGTTGAAGGAAAGCCTTTGGATCACAAAATGGATTAAACTAAGATAAAAAGAACTAATTGTGCTTTAAAAAAAAACCAAAACCTTAAGAATTTCCTATGCTGAGCTTCAAGGGCGTCTTCCTTAGTGCCATTTGGCTCAGAAACATACATTCTGGAGTCACTAAATTTGAAATACAAAAATAAGAGGGATTTTTAAAAAAGCCATTTCTTCCAATGAGGTCAGCACAATTTTCACCATATTTTAGACAAATTCTCCGTGTTCGTCTGAGTCAGATACATACATATACTAACTTGAAGTTTCAACTCTGAAAAATAATAAAGAAAAAAATTCTTCAAAGATATTTTTGCTGTTTTCTGGGCAGTTGCTGTCCTTTAGTGTTTATTGATTTTCCTATCTTTTCCTTATTTATATTCCTTGCACCTCCCACCCCCCTTTTAAAGAATGGAGTAGCTTCTCGAAATTTGAGCTAACGAGGCAGCTATTAGGAAATTTGCTGTTTTATAGATCCTGATCAGGCCAGTCACCAGGAGAAATGTACGAGACGTCATTGGAGGAGACTTCTCGCCGCCCGTCACACAGGTGTATGGTGATGCTTTCATTGCTGCTTACCTGAAGTAGCCACCACGTACCTCCTAGAACAGTCAGAGTCAAGACTGCGGAGAGAACATACCCAGCCCTGTGCTCCTGTCATGCAGGGACACTGCAACTACAGAGGGGGTGCTGGTTCCTCTTGCCTCCCCTATCCTGTCTGCCTACGAACTGCAGGCTCACCTGACTGATTTAAAGACAGAGCCCAGAAGGGTGGGTAGCCTCCTGCCACTTGATAATGATTATTTAGAAAGAGAAAGAGAGAAAAGCATTTTAAAAAGCAACCAGGAGGACCTGACAGATCTCAGGGCTGTGAGGCAGAGAAATGATGTTTTGAGGGGCTCTGACTCAGGGCCAGATCATAAAAACTGAGACATGATCTAATTAACATCAAGTATCCCTCCCTTGACTGTATGTACGTGGAGCGTATGTTCTATAACTTTTCTTCCATTGTTTGCCTGGAGCCCACCACATTGCCTGGCTCGTGTAGTAGACGCCGAATAAACATTTATCAAACAGATTAAACAAGGGGAGGAATGAAAGAATTTTAACTTAAAATGGAGGAGCAATTGATTTTCATTGAAGCATCAGGGATGTAGGATATACTTGCAGGGAATTTCTTGGCAAGGAATATTGTTGAAGTCTGTCATGGGTCATTGAGTAAGTTTCACGTAATCTAAGGGGATGCATGGTCACACGTCAACAGTACTGGAATGATTTCAGTGGACTGCCTGGAGGAGGGCACAGAGTAGCTACTCAGAGCCTCTCATCCTTCTCTTGCTGTTGATGGTTCTGATTCTCAGGAAGCTTTCCCTCTTCTCTGCTCCCCTGTGTCTATTTCCCAGATGATTCAAATTTCCTTATAATCACCGCAGTACAGGAGCCATGGGTCCTGCAGCGTTTTTGACAGTATGGTCTTGGCAGTCATTTTCAGAGCAAAGATGATACCTTCTCAATTACATCAGAGGTGTCATGGGCCAAGACGGCTGAAGGAGTAAAACGTAAGGGGCCAATGATCCCTCTGCTAAAAAATATAGTGCATGATTACTGGTGCTAGCTAGCAAGTGTTAAGAAACAGAAGTCAGAAGCTACTCCCACCCATCTTGTCTTGCATTAGCATCTGTTGACTTATATTGTGCATTCTGTAAAAATTCCATATAGCAGAGAAATCAAGAGTAAAAAGGTCATGTGAAGGCAGAGAATGAGTTGGAGAAGACGTGGAATAAAAGGACCCGGAATAAGAAGACAGTTTGTAAAGATAGAAGCCATGATTTCTGATTTTATTTTTCGGCCAGAAGATAAATAAGCCCAAAGGATGCTGTATCAGTCTTGGGTCAATCAGGCACATTTTACAGTAAGGAAAAGGATGCATTTCCGTTTTCTTGGTCCCTCTTCTCTTCTTCCGTCTTCGGGCTACCTGTGAGGTATGAAGTTGCCAGCTGCTTCCTGACGGACCCTGGGACCAAGAGTCAACCCTTAAGGAATGCATGACCAGAATATCCTTATCCTAATGAGCGGCTGGTTCCCTGTCTGTTATTTCACACTTTGACACTAGATGTCAGGGAAAGACTTAACATTGTAATTTGCAGGTCTCACACCGCTTCAGCGAAGGGAAGGCTGCCTGCAGAGAGAAACCAGGTGTTGAAAACTGGCAAACTTCCAACTGTGAGCCGCTGAGGACACCAGGGTTCTTATGTCAAAACATCACTACCCTGCTAATGCTCTATTAGACGTACTCTAGATACAGCTGAATCTAGTTTATAGAAAGGGTTAGATCAAGGTCATTTCAGAGAAATAGATTTTTTTGGGGGGGGGAAGAGAATCAATTTAATCTTTCAACTTTATTATAAAAGATATTCAATTTTACTTAGAAAAAAAGGCAGTAGACATAACATGGTCATGTTCCTATAATCCTTTTTATTAATGAGTTACGAAACAGCCAAACCAATTAAAAATTACATGAAAGTCTCATAAGATCATTCCAATACTCTGTGGTAGTTCCTTTCATTTTGTAAAACTGGCATTTGGTTTTAAATGACATTAAGTAAAAATGTGGTTTTACTGCAGAATAACTAAATCTTGGCCTGCTCTAGTTATATTGCAAGATTCCCAAGGCCCTCAGCCCCTTAGCAAGGCTTCCTGATGTAAAAAAAAAAATGTGCTTTTTCATTACTATGGATGCCACATTCAAAAAATTGTTTTCTTTCTTTCTTCTGTGTTTTTTGACCTGAAAGAAGGCAACGTGAGCAAACTGGAGTCAAGCAGGACAGTGATAAAGGACAAAGCCAGAAAAGGGGACACGGTTTTCCTCACTATGTACGTTTCCCCTCCCCCCTCCCAATTCCAAAGGGCCACCGTGTTCTCAACCACCATTTGGAAATAGCTAGTCATCTACCCGCCCAAGGTTAAAAATAGCACTCCCACAGCCGGAGGAGGGTCCACCCAGATGTGGTGTAGCAGCCCTGCCTTCAGAACGACGTTCTAGGAGTCAGTCCTCTTGGTGATTCTGGAAGTCGTTATATCATCAGCAAAAATAGCATTATTACTATCACAGTATTAAATGCGGGTGTATCCTGCATTTATTTGTGAGCTGGATGCTGTATATTCCTGTACAGCAATCTCAGCAACCCCATCCACTTGGAACTTTCAGATAAAAAATTGAGGGGGACAAAAAATAAAGGCAGTTTCGCAGTGTAACTCAGATTAGAGGATTACTCAGACAGGATTAAAAATATGGAGGGCTGTCAGTATTATTGATTTATTGATGGATGTGTTGACTGATTTATTGATTTATTTATAACAGACACTCCTATAGCACATACTATATGCCAGGCATCAATGTCAATCCATTTCAACCTTAAAACAACCCTGCTAAGTAGGTACCGCTATGAGTTTCGTGTTTCAGGTAAGTAAACGGAGGCAGACAGGTTAAGTAACTTGCCCAAGTATTGGCAGGTAGGGCTGCGGTCCTGGGGGGGTGGGGAGGGAGGGCTTTCATTTACCTTTTCTTCTACTCAAGCTGAGGTCCCATTGGACCAGCTATGCTTTTTCTCTTCCACTCAGAAATGGAGCTTTATGTAGTTTAATGGCCAGATGCCAGGTCACGAGGGCCCTCCAAGAGCCCAGTGGAGACTCCCCAGAGTGACGAGTCCTCCCACAAACAGCCTGGGTCAACTTGCCAGCCGTGTGAGTGAGCTGTTCTAGAAGTGGATTCCCAGCCCCAGTCTCACCTGATAGCAGCCCTGGCTAAGACCTGGATCACAACCTCATAAAAGACCTTGAGCCAGCACCACCCAGCCAGGCCACTTCCAGATTCCTGACCCTCAGAAGCTATGAAATCATTAGTATTTATTGCCATTTTAGGCCACTAGGTTTGGGATAGTTTGTTACACAGCAATAGGCAACGAATACACTTTCCCTCACCTATTCTTTCTCCAGTAGGTCCAACGGGACTCTTGTCCCCACTTCTCACAGAACATTCTACTCCTGATGTAAGTTTAGTGGAGGAAGTTTGCCCTGAGAACCAGCCTCTTGTGGACCATTGTGATAGAGCAACACACCCCGACAGGTGGAAGTGTCTTGGCTTCTTCACGTGGTCAGCCAGTCTTCACTGGCATTCAGCTGTGCACTAGGCGTTAGTGGATGTGAGCTCTCACGTGTCTCTTTGCAGGTGTTAGTACTCTAGCAGTGGATACGGATGATGAAAAGCCTTTACGGTGTGGTGAGTGTCTGTGTCAGGGTGGAGGCAAGTGATAGTTTGAAGGAGACCCCTACTAAGTCACTTTTAGGGAGATGATTCCTGATACTGTTAATTAGTAAGGATGTCTATGTGTACATAGGGTGGGGTATAAAAAGGAATTGCCTGAAGGTTTGAAAACCCTATAAAACTGAAAGCTGTCAACCATTCTGGGGTGAGTACTGTCTATGTTCCTACATAGACTTTTTTTTTTTTTTGCCAGCTTGGAGTTTGAAGATAGTAAAGACCTAGGTGTTGGCCCAGAATGTCCAGCTTACCAGCGTTTAACTGTCTGTGTTTATGGGACAACTGGACATGTTAGATTTGGTGGACCTGAGTCCCCAAGGAGATCCCACCAACACAGCAAACATGCTTAGTGAAAAGAGGCCAGTAATTGAAGTCACACAGACCTGGGTAATATCCCTTCAGACCTGGACAACCAGGGCCCCTGTCCTGGGTCCTGAAAGTCTAGAGGGCTCTGTTCTGGGGGGAGTCCAAGGGGCCAAGGGGACATTCTTGCCTAGAGCTCAGGCCCCTCCTAGACCACACTTTGGATATGAGGGACCTAGGATTTCCTGCCCAAAGAGACCTCAGCATCCTTCTGGGGCCCCATCACCAGGTTTACCTTCCCAAGGGTGGACACCTGGACTCCTTGCTTGAGAGGTGAGCACGGGATGGCTGTTTGGGGGTGGAGGGAGGGCAGAGCTTACACGTGAGGGGTAGGGTGTCCACACACACGTGTGGGAAGGCACTTGTGGTGCAGGATGGAGCAGAATGGAAGAGAAATTTGGGAAACCTGGGGCTTCCCTTTAAACTCTTGTCCTGAGCCCTGCAAATGTTAAGTATCAGCCTGGACCCTTCCTACAAGGTTAAATAAAATTCAAATTCCTTGTAATAGCTATAGGGCCTTTTGGAATTGGGCCACCACCCACATCTCCAGTTCAGCTCTTACCAATCCACCCTTCTTCATCGCACCCAGCCTACTCAGGCCTTTCTGTCCCAGGAGAACGTCAAGGTTACTCCCTCCATGGGGACTTTTGCCCTGGTTGTTCTCCCTGCCTGGAATCCTCTTTTCCTGGAAGGTCTTCACTTGAATGTTTCATTCCCATCATTTAGATTTCAACTCAACTGCTCAGAGAGGCTTTCATTTATCAACCCGTTTAGAGAAGTCCTTCCTGTTATACTCAATCATCCCACCAGGCTATGATCTTGATAGCACTTCTCACTATCTGAATCTCTTCATTCATTTGTTTGTTCACTTGCTTTCTGACACCTCCTCCCTGTCGCGTCCCATATGCTTCATGAGAGCAGGGGTTGTCTTGTTCACTCAGTAAATCCCAAGTGCTTTGAAGAGTGCTTGGCATAGAGTAGATGCTCAATTAGTATCTCAGTGAATGAAATTTTCAGACGGTTTTGTTGGCTATAAAATGAGACTATGCATAGTCATCATGTAGCAGTCAGGTATAGATTAGAGAGAGCAGAAAAGCATTAGCAACAGTCCCTGGTATTAGGAACTCAGTAGATGTGATTTTCCATTATCTCTTGCCCATATTACAAATTCATCTCAAGTTTCCTAAAATGATAAGCATTCCATGCCTCTAGTTCTGAGTTTCCCCCAGATTACCCTACTCGCCTTCCCCCCTTCCCACCTGTGTTCTGCTCCAGTTCTTGGCGTCTACACCCCTCCTGGGCCTGCTTCTTTTCTGGACCAGAAAAGTTGTCAGTGTAAGTGTGCCCCCTGGTGGCCATTTCAGAAATCACCCTCATTGATTTCCCTTCCACATTGTCCTCCTTCAAGAAGACAGTTACTTTCTTGAAGTTCAGATTGTCACCCGCCATTACTCTGCTCAAAAGACACTCAATGACTCTCTAACGCATGAAGAACAAAGTCCCATCTCCTTAGCCTGATTTCCCAGACACTTCAAGGTCTGGGTTCAACCTGCCTTTCCAGTGACGGTCTCCTACTCATCCCCTTTCTCCCTTTTACATGCTTATGTGTACGGCACCTTGACCTTTCCCCCAAACATGCCTCTACTTCATTAACTCCCACGCTGTTGGAAATGCTCTCCCCTCACGTTTACCTGCCAGGTTAATCCCACACTCCTCAAAGCCAGCTCAAATGCTGACTCCCGGGAGCTGACTCCCCTCTCTTGAAATCCACTGTGCCCTTAGCCCACTGCTCATATTTCCACCACCACGATTATATTATGTCTTAAAATTGGTATGGTTTTTTTACAGACTTGTCTTGGCCACTTTTCTAAGCTCCTCTAGTGCAGAGATGGTGTTTGCTTTGCGTATCACAGTGTCACGTGCGTGGTAGGTCAATCATACTTGCCGAATGGATAGATGAGTAACGACACTCAGATCGGAATCCGTGTCATCTGGAGCCCAGCCAGGCTGCTCTAAGAAGTAAGAGGGCACGTATGGTGATATTGGGACAGGATGTTTGAAGTCGGAAGTGCCTTGGGCAATCTGGGATTTAGAGTCACCCAGCACTGGAAGTCCAGTCCCCTCTAGGCTCCTGTGAGCCCTAGCCTCCTTAAGGGGATGATACACAAAATCATTTCTGAATCTCCTTCTCTCTATTGAGAGGATGAAGGTGAAGATCTGGGGATAATGTCTTCTGTAATCTGATGTGCCAAAATAAAAGGCAAATGTAAAAGTTGATATTATTAGAATATCGATCACATGTGTATGGGAAATTGTATTCCTGCAGCATTCTATCTTTCCCAAAATTTAACTGAGTTTTACATTTCTTTGCTTTGGATCCCAAGGTAGCTTTATATTACAAGAAGTTGAGATGGACAAGATTGACGTTATGGTATAATCTCTCAACTAATTTTGAGACAAAGGACTCAGGAACATCTAATTAACACAACACAGTCCTGGAGAGTCAGTAACCAGATACATAAGTTTATCTTTTCCCTGAGTCACTTTGTGTGTCTCTTAATGATCTTTTGTCTTAGTTTTCTCATGCGAAATTTGGAAATATACGATTTCCAACATTACTAACAAATTAGGCATCCAATGAACACCGACTGAGTCCCACCAATGAAACTGAACATTTTCTAGAAAAATGCCAATTATCTTAGAAAAAAATCAAATGTGAAGTTACGTGCTTGGGACCTTTTTTTCTAGATCGCATACCTATACCCTGAGACCAGCATCATATAGTGCATTGTCTTTTTTTTTCTTTTAATTAATTAATTCATTAGTTTTAATTTTTGGCTGTGTTGGGTCTTCATTGCTGTGTGCTGGCTTTCTCTAGTTGTAGCGAGCGGGGGCTACTCTTCGTTGCGGTGCACGGGCTTCTCATTGTCATGGCTTCTCTTGTTGCAGAACACGGGCTCTAGGCGCGTGGGCTTCAGTAATTGTGGCTCGCGGGCTCTAGAGCACAGGCTCAGTAGTTGTGGCGCACAGGCTTAGTTGCTTCACGGCATGTGGGATCTTCCCGGGCCAGGAATCGAACTCGTGTCCCCTGCGTTGGCAGGTGGGTTCTTAACCATTGTGCCACCAGGGAAACCCCCAGTGCATTGTCTTCTATTACTCTTCTTGGGTCTTGGAGAGGACAGAAAACAGCCTTCCTACATCCTTTGATTGATGAGATACCTAATTTCTACACACAAGATCCCCTTCTCGTTCAGAAGGGAGTAGCAGGGGGCTAGGTGTGGAAAACCCACTGTCAGGTTCTGTACGGAGATGACATCAGGCCAGATCCACACAACACAACCTCAATGGGAGACCCAAACCAGCTGGAGAGACTGCTGGGATCCACTGAGCCAGTATTTGGGGTTCTGTCTCTATCTCTAGGTGGAGAAATACACTTTCTCACGGGCACGTCCTACCAGTGAGAAAAGGAACCAACCATACTACACACAACCACTTGCCCCATGTGGTCTAATAAGCAAGACATGCTGTAAACACTTAGCTATATGACTTATAACCATGTCAACTAAATACTCAAGTGTACTTTCTAGAGTAATTGGAGTCTGGTGGGTTTGGAGCAGGTTTCCACACTCCCTGTTTCTGTTTTGTTTTTTTTTTTTTTAATAATCCTAGGCCAATCTTGGATCTTATGTACTTTGAAGGCCAATTAAGTGGAGATTCTCCTTGACAGTTCAGAATGTTTCATTTAGCACTGATCTGTTGGAGACCCTGAAAGTCATCCTTGGGCCAAGGTTCAGAGGTTCCTTAAGGGCATTAGCAGGAACTTGGCATTCTCAGACCCACCACAGGGAGAAAGTGCTCCTGGAGACCCACCCCGGGTCAGATCTTTCATGCTTGTACAAACTTCTAGAAGAGTTATTCCAACAGTTCCATCCACGACACAGAAGACAAGTGTACAATTAAGATCATGTTCCCTGCAAAGCCAAGCTCCCGAGCACAGCTTTGCAATTTAGACCACCACCCACGAGGACCAAGCCAAAGCCCCCGTCAACGGCATTTCTGTGTCTCCTGGCAAATGTTTCACGTCTCATTACATTCTTCTCACAGCCAGATTGGGTCTGTGAGATAAACAGCCCGTTGCAAGCTGTGTGGTTATACTGCTTTATTTGAAAGTCTCTTTCAACCACGCCACGCCACCCAGCGGTACTACTGAGTCCTGGAGTGACTGGTGATACCCACTCCTAGGCTGTATATGTGCCATGTTCAATAGCTTTCATGACTCTCCCCCGTGTTCGGGGGGCAGAGAGGCCCACCAGGCTTGCTGCTATGAGCTAACCAACTGCGGAGCAGTGCAAACACCGCTACAGATGAGGCTGCAAATCTGGAGCCCGTGTCCTCTGTTCTGAGGACGAACAACGTCTTCCTTAGAGAGATGCCGTCTCGGCCAAATATATTCAGTGGTCCGTTCCTCTCAGCCCTGCTCTAAGGAGATAATGGATAATGCTACTCCACCAGTTGTGTGAAGAGGGAGAGGGTCAAGAAGGCATTTGAAGCTTAGAGCAACAGGCTGTGGGATCCATCCAGTCTTATGCAATCCTCAATCCCCGGGCGTAAGCTCCGTGAGTAGAATTTGTCAGCAGTGGAGAATTTTTTAAATTATAAGTTAAGTTCTATGTCAGCTTGAGGTTGTGTGAATGAGTGACAGACAGGTAGAGAGGAAAAGAGGGAGAGAGAATGATGAAAGAGGGGAAGAGAATGAGAAAGATGAACGAGGATGGATAACGGGAGGTAGAGATAAACGCAAAGCAATCTAACACAGAGAAGGGAGAGAAATGAAGCAGTGACTTCTGGTAATTGCGGAAATCTATCACAAATACAATTGTGGAAAAGAGGGGATTAAGACAGCGGACAGGAACATTGAGAGTATAGCTGTAGATGGAAGAAGAAAGACAAATAACGGGGGAAGAAAAAGGAAAAGCAAAAGGGAAACAGTTCAACAAATAGGTAGGAAAGGAGATGTGCATTTGGAATTTAAATGAATTATGTTGTCTCCCAAGTTTTTAACTTACAATGTGTCCTGCGATGACAGTCTAATTCCCAATTAAGATATGCTAATAGGGCTGACCATACACCATAGACTCACCCTGCCTGATAAGCCGCTTACCTTCCTTTTGGGTTGCGGGGGGAGGCAGTTATCTTCACTTTCCACACCTACGTTTCTCATTGGCATTTTTCCTCCAAAGACACAAAGTGACCACATGTTGTTCCGCCTCAGATTTGTCTGGGTCTACTACACTTTCACCTCTGCTGAACTGACCACTCACTGCTCCTACAAACTTCCTATTCCTCTATCTGCTTTCAGTTACCTTGATGAAAAATCATTTTCACGTGAATCTTAGATACACATATATGTATAACTGAATCATTTTGCTGTACACCTGAAACTAACACAATATTGCTAGTCAGCTATACTCCAATATCAAATAAAAAGTTAAAAAAATCATATTTCACTTGAATCTTTTTTCTTAATGGGAAAAAATTGGTTTATCCTAGTTGATTTATCTGTGGAGAAATAGAACTCTTTTCCAGTATGTAAAGCATTTTAGGAGGCTGAGAAGATGCCTGAGAAGTGACACTGATAGAAAAGGAGCCATCATGGGACTTCTCTGGTGGCACAGTGGTTAAGAATCCCCCTGCCAGTGCAGGGAACATGGGTTCGAGCCCTCGTCCAGGAAGATCCCCCATGCCATGGAGCAACTAAGCCCATGTGCCACAACTACTGAGCCCACGTGCCGCAACTACTGAAGCCCGTGTGCCTAGAGCCCGTGCTCCACAACAAGAGAAGCCACTGCAATGAGAAGACTGTGCACCGCAATGAAGAGTAGCCCCTGCTCACCGCAACTAGAGAAAGCCCACACGCAGCAAAGGAGACCCAACGCAGCCATAAATAAACAAACAAACAAATAAATAAATAAATACATTACAGAGTCATCTTGCTGACCTGCAAATGATCGACAATGAATAGGCACTGAATCGTGGTAATTGAGTGAAACACTGGATTGTCTTTCAAGGGTTGTTAGAAAAAGGATCAGAAAATGGCAGGAAGACTTAACATACAAAGCAACCAATTACTGAGCGTGGGAGCCTTGTGAAAAGCACGATGCCCGTGTCATCACAGTTCACAGGGGTGGAACTCATCCTTTCCACGTGCAAATTTCTCCAGGGAGAGTCCCTGTTCCACGGTACTGCAGGAACGCCGGGTCCTTCCCGAAGGCTTCTGAGGTTCCCGGAAATTGCTTATATCCTCCCGACGTCATTGCCTAGCTTTTGCTTTGGGATTCTCCCAGATTTCTCCCGCTGGGCTCATTTCCACCTTTCTGTGGTGTGCCAACATTTCTGGTCCGCTCTTCCCCAAAATGTCCTCGCAGATTCTCCCTTTATTTATTTCCCAGGCTAACATGAACCTAAATGACGATGTAGGGAGTAACAACGGTTAAGATTATGAGCTCTGCAGTCAGACTTCATGCGTTCAAATTCCAGCTCTGACGCTTGCTAGTTGCATGGTCTTAAACTAGTGACATAACCTTTCTGTACCTCAGTTTCTTTCTCTGTGAAATGAGGGCGATAATAATAGTTCCTTCCAGAGTTGCCTTGAGGATGAGTTGATAATTTGTGGAGCCCTTAGAAGAGTAGCTGGCACATTGTAAGGCCTCAATAAATGTTCGTTATTATTAGTGACAGGTTGTAACTATGAAGAAACTTTACTGAAGACTTTAGGTTATAGGAAAATGACAGCTTTGGGAAGGACAGTGTGAAACTGTGTATGAGATACCACTGCTGCTAGAATCCATTGGCCACTCTCTCTCTCTCTTTTAAAAAATCTTATTGAAATATAGTTGACTTACAATGTTGTGTTAATTTCCGCTGTACAGCAAAGTGATTCAGTCATACATATGTATGTTATTTTTCATATTCTTTTCCATTATGGTTTATTACAGGATACTGAATACAGTTCCCCGTGTTACAGAGTAGGACCTTGCTGTTTATCTATTCTATATGGAATAGTTTGCACCTGTTAATCCCAAACTCTGACTCCATCCTTCCCCGCAGCCCTTGGCAACCACGAGTCTGTTCTCTATGCCTGTGAGTCCGCTTCTGTTTCACAGATAAGTTCATTTGTGTCATATTTTAGATTCCACATGTAAGTGAAGTCATACGGTATTTGTCTTTCTCTTTCTGGCTTACTACGCTTAGTGTGATAATCTCTAGGTTCATCATTAGCCACTCTCTGGATCCACAGACTCTGATGGGTTGTTTTTCTTCTTAGTCCTCAGCCTGCACTGTCCTGCTGGAGTCACACTCTACCTTTGTTTTTTTTTTTTTTTTTGCGGTACGCGGGCCTCTCACTGTTGTGGCCTCTCGCGTTGCGGAGCACAGGCTCCGGATGCGCAGGCTCAGCGGCCATGGCTCACGGGCCCAGCCGCTCCGCGGCATGTGGGATCCTCCTGGACCGGGGCACGAACCCGTGTCCCCTGCATCGGCAGGCGGACTCTCAAGCACTGTGCCACCAGGGAAGCCCCCTGATCTTCCTTTTTAAACTCCCAAATCTAATCAGTCATTAAGTAACATTTATTTTCAAAATGTCTTGCATACTCAGTCTCTTTTCCCTATTTTCTCTGACTTTTCCAAATGTCCTCTCCTGGGACAGCCGTCCTGGGTTCCTCCACTCAGGCTAATCAACCCCCGCT
>NW_020176571.1:9650526-9739959 GCF_003031525.2 Neophocaena asiaeorientalis asiaeorientalis
CAAGCCCCCCGCCCCCCCCCCCCCAAACCACAGCCAAGCAGCTCTGTTTCTTTGTTTGCATTTCTCTCAAGTTACTTAAGTATCACACCCCATAACTTTCTGTTTTCTTATCTTGCTTTGTTTCTTTCTTCCTAGCCCTTCTCACTTGACAATATACAATATATTTATATGTTTCTTTATTTTGCACCTTTTTCACTGGATTGTGAGGTTGAAGATCCGGTATCCCCAACACTTAGAACTGGACTGTGCTTGGGACACAGACCACCAATAAAACAAGACCCAAGGGAAGAATGAATGAAAGGATGACTCCTAGCAGCAACAGGGACCAAAGCTTCCTCCAGGGATGGAGAGAAGGAGGCTCCTGCAACCTCTTTTTGTTAATTTTATTGTTACTATTTTTTAAACTACCTTGGATCTTCTGCGCACGGTCATATGTGCTGGGATTGACATGGCCGAGGGATTGACATGTGCTGATGGACTTAATGCCTGAATTCATGGTCCGGCACTGAGTCATTCACTGCGGATGACTCCAATCAAGGCCACCCTTACAGCCGGGAGTTGGGTGCATTCAACCAAAACCCCTGAGTGTTTCACAGTAGGAATGGGGGGAGGGGTTGGAATGGATACTGTCGAGAGGCTGTTGAGAGGCAACCAAAACACCCACTACAAGAATTCAGAGGAGACCTATGAGAAGCAGTTTCTTTCAAAATCGACTTTGCACTGCCACTTGCATGTGCTAAGCCGGCCGCTCTACAAAGTCAGTGAAATGACGCGTCCCCCCACCCTGCCCTTCCCTTCTCCTTCCAGCTAAATCCTTTGGTCTAAAATACACCGCTCGTCATTCTCCAAAATACATAAAAATGATGCACTGTCACACAGTTGCTTTGAAAGGAATGAAAACGCTGAAAGAATGAATCAATAGTTTAAAATGTGAACAAACTATGCACCAATAAAAATGAGAATAATGTAGAACGCTTTCATCTATATTCAAAGACACCCTTGGGGAGAGAGGGGGAGGGGCATTCAGAGACTTCTAAAGCACAGCTGAATAGCTTAGGTTGCAGTTGCAAAGAACTTACCCCAGAGGAGATCATTTCTGTAACGTATATATGTTCTCCAGCAGGCCAGGATCGTTTTCCGTAGAAGCCCCCTGAGACGGGAAGGGACTGTGGATTCACATCCTCTGAGATCATCACGTGCTAGGTCTTCAGTACCCACTGCGTCTTCCCATATTTAAAAGAGGGACATTGCCCTCATCCCTTTTCTCACAGCCTGGAGCCACTCTTGGGGAGATGGGGCCAACTGTGGTGGCCAGTTTCAGGCTCCCTCGAAGCTCACAAGAGGCATATCAGTCAGTGAAGAGTGAGCAGCTCTAGTGGGGATGACGTTAGCGCACATTCTGACACAATGATCCGAACCGTTCTGTGGCTTCTGTAACCCTTAGCAGGACCAGCCAGGGAAGGGCAAACTCAGGAAGCATCCTGGGCTCTGCAGAGACCTCATCCAGCCCTGCTAGGAGGGCTCGGGGATACGGACACTGGGTGGGGCAGTGAGAGGCAGCCAGGGAGCCTGCGTTACAGAAAACCTCAGCTTCTTTTCTGTCCAAGTCAGCTTGGTCAGGATGTCCTTCTGCCAGCAAAAGTCCCCTTGTACACTGACCCACCCTTTTATGCCACTGCCTCCCTTTTACTTAATTTTCACCTTTGATGGTCATCTTAATCAGAATCAACTTGAATAAAAGTACAATGCAGGATCTGGAAGTAATAAGATGGTCGAGGGTGGTGGCCACTGCAGAGTAATCTGTGGGGTGGGAGACGTTTGTCCCCAGATATCTCCTTCAATCTGAGAGTGTGAAAATCCAAGCTTCACGACTCTTTTGGATCAAAGTTCAAAGATTCCAACATCCTCCGGGAGGATTAACACCTCAACACATGGTTTGTTATCAACCATGAGTCCATTAGCACGGATTGGTTTTCTCAGATTATCTTGTCTCTTCTGATACTAGAGCAGGATGAAGCTTTACATATAGTATTTCATTGGTTTGTCCAGACTACCTTATGTGGCAGATCTTATTATACAGATAAGAAAATTGAGTCCTAAAGAGAATATAACTTTATTCCCTCATCCGTCCGTCTCTCTGTCCATTCAGCCAGCATATTTATTAAATGCCTCCAATGTAACAGATATTGTGCTAGAAGCCAGGATAAAGAGATGAGTATAGATAAGACAAGGCCTCTGACCCTGAGGAATTGCCAATTAAGCAGGAGAGAAAGATAGTGAATTCACACTGGTAATCATACCTGGAGTTGTGTATGTGGCTAGCTAATGGATGAACTGGGGGTCATGATTCAGGTCTCAGAACTCCTAATATACTATTTTTTCATTGTATCAAACTATCGCTTTCATTGTAGCAACTGATTTCCTGATTGCGAAATATAGTTAATGTAAGAGATGCGGAATAGCTAATAAAAATGATTGCAGTTCACCTCTTGTGGAGGACTCTTTTGAACAGACTTAATGACTCATAGGAGATAAAAATAACAATCAGAACACTTTCAAACTACTGTGCAAAATTGGCACTGGTCTGTCTCAGTCTTGATCACTCACTGATGTCTCCTCAACAGCAGCGAGGATCTACAGCCTCAGGAATCCTGGGGTAAGTTCTGTGGTTCATAACTTTGAAGTTAAAATTCTTCCTTTTGCAGAGTAGCACTTCTCTCCCAGTCAAAATAATTTGCTTGGGTTTTGCTAATCTGCATGGCTGTCTAGCTTTATTAGAGGGGCAGGTAGAAGGAAGGCCTAAGATGTCACCTGTCCAGAGAATTGAAGAGCAGCCTGAAGCAGTGCCAGCAACAAGCAGATGACAGTAATTCAGAGTCACTGGTGACAATACCATGAGAGTCAGGTGGGACCTCAGAGAGGTCATCCAACCCAACGCTTGCAACATAACAAAGCTCAGGGCGGTGGAAGGAGTTGTCAGAACCACAGAGCAGGTGAATCTCGGAGCCAAGACCAGGTTGAGCCCAAGACTTCTAATGCTCAGTCCTTGATCCTGATGTTGCCATGGCAGGGAGAAGAGAACCGTGTTCACTTGGCCAAATATTTGAGAAGAGACAAAATTTGACAATGAAGAATGAAGCTATAGGAATCTAGGAATCAATTTTCACAGTTATAATTTATGGAAAGTCATTGAACCATATATGTCAAGTTACCTGGGTCACAGAGCTGTAGTTCTGGTCTGTCCTTTTATATCCCAATGATCTTTTGCTGGTTAAAGCTTCTTAATCTTATTTATTTATTTTCTTTGGATGGGGTTGAGTTCTGAAGATGTGATAAAAGCTGTAGACCCTTTCCCCAGATATTTGTACATACATTCATAATTTTATAAACATTTCCAAGGGTTTCATGAGCTTCTTGAATCTCATTCATGGCACAAGTACACATTCAGATACCTTTAAAGAGAGGCTCTGGGACTTCCCTGGTGGCGCAGTGGTTGAGAATCTGCCTGCCCTTGCAGGGGACATGGGTTCGAGCCCTGGTCCGGGAAGATCCCACATGTCGCGGAGCAACTGAGCCCGTGCTCCACAACTACTGAACCTGCGCTCTAGAGCCCGCGAGCCACAACTCTTGAAGCCCATGCACCTAGAGCCTGTGCTGCACAACAAGAGAAGCCAACGCAATGAGAAGCCCACGCACCGCAACTGAGAGTAGCCCCTGCTCGCCGCAACTAGAGAAAGCCCGTGCGCAGCAACAAAGACCCAATGCAGCCAAAATAAATAAATAGATAGATAGATAAATAAATTTATTTTAAAAGAATAAAGAGATGCTCTGGCTCAGGGAAGTTGACAAGATGTGATCGTGACTCATCTCACTGTCTCCATGAGTTGCTTGATGGTGGGCAAGAAGGAAGTCTGCCAGCAGAAGGCCTCTGGACTCGAACTGCACACCATCCTATTGGTTCTATTTTCTGGAGCATCTCGACTGATACAGATTTCCCCCAAAGGGTACTGATGTTAAAACTGTGGCAGCAAAAGTCTATGTTGCCCAGAGCATACCTTACTCGTGGCAGTGGTAGTTGCTCATAACTCTGCCAAGGGGGCAGATAAAATCTGTGCTTTTGTTCCAATTAATCAGTCTTCCAGCTGCTCCTTGAGACTTATTTTAGGGAAATCTGAGCAACGTTTGCACATTCAAAAGCACTGGGATGGCCAAACAGACTAAGACCAGATTCCTAAAATCTGGTTTGTGGGAGCAAAGCATAGAGTGATCACGCCAGTCAGTGAGATAGAACAGGATTAAATAAACTGACTGAATTACTTGTGGGTGCCCAGAGCTGCCATGCAGCTTCTTGCCCCTGTGCCTTTGCACATGCTTTTCCCTCTGCCAGAATATCCCTGCTCACACTGTGTGCTAATCAGCGTTCTCCAGAGAGACAGAACCAGTAGAAAGAAAATCTATGTATATACCGAAATATATACATCTCTCTCTCTCACACACACACATATATTTATTTTTAAAACAGTGTTTCTTTTTAAAAAAATTTTATTGAAGTATAGTGATATACAACGTTGAGTTAATCTCTGCTGTACAGCAAAGTGACTCAGTTATACATATGTATATATTCTTTTCTATTATGGTTTATCACAGGATATTGAATATAGTTGCCTGTGCTATACCATAGGACCTTGTTGTTTATCCATCCTATATATAATAGTTTGTTTATTTATTTGTTTTAAGGACTCGGCTCCTCTGGTTATGGAAGGAGATGGGCATGCCCTAAATCTGCAGGGGGGGAAGAGCTTATGCTGCAGATCCAGTTCCAAGGCCATCTGCTGGCAGGAATTCCCTCTTGCTCGGGGAAGGTCAATCTTCTGTTCTATTCAGGTCTTCAATTCGTTGGATGAGACCTACGGACATTTCGGAGGGCAATCTGGTTTACTCAAAGTCCACTGATTTAAATGTTAATCTCATCCAGAACATCCTCACAGAAACATCCAGAATAACGTTTGACCACACATCTGGGCACCAAGGCCCCGCCAAGTTGACACATAACCATCACACATCGTTTGCTTGGGTTCTTCTCCTAATTCCTTAAGGTCTACCTTAAACGTCTTACTCCCTCTCTATTTTGCCACTGAACCCAGCATATTCTTATGTCCGAATCCGTGTTCCCCAGTATTGAAAGGATTTGATCACATGGCTGTGAACCCCGCTAGACATTGAGGCTTCTGAGGGCAGGCATTGTGGTGTCTATTGGAGGTGACACTACAAGATGACATGCTGGGCCCTACCCAATGCCTAGCACAGGGAGTTGCTTAGTGTAGTTTGTGGAATAATGTGATAAATTAATGGAAGGACTCAGAAGCTAGAAATCTCCAAATTATGACCTTTTTTCTTTTTCTGAGTATTTGTTGCATCAGAGATGCAACAGAGCTTGGTCACCTTGTCCCAGGAACGCATGTACACACACACCCATATTCAATTTTTCAGACCCTGGATAGATTTGGAGGGGTCGTTAGAGATGCAATTCAATGATTAGCTCTTCCTCCCCTTCTCAGGGCAGAATGAAGCAGAGGGAAGAACCGGGTTTATAACTTCGGGTAGATTTGCCTTTGACCCTCATGGCAGTGCCTTGCTAATTGCCTGGACTCGGGCATGATTTGTATGTTCTCAAAGCCTTCTTAAATTAATCCTATGAGAACAACAATAATGATGCCTACAACATAGTGTTAGAAAGATCGAGTGCCTAGCATTGAGTAGTTCCTCAGTAAATGTTGATCCTTTTTCCCTCTTATTTATGTTTGAATTAATTTCTAGTACATGTGCATTAACTATTGAAACTAACTAAGAACATGTTGATGAATTCTTTTTTTTTTACATCTTTACTGGAGTATAATTGCTTTACAATGGTGTGTCAGCTTCTGCTTTATCACAAAGTGAATCAGCTATACATATACATATATCCCCATATCTCTTCCCTCTTGCGTCTCCCTCCCACCCTCCCTATCCCACCCCTCCAGGCGGTCACAAAGCAGCGAGCTGATCTCCCTGTGCTATGCGGCGGCTTCCCACTAGCTATCTATTTTATGTTTGGTAGTGTATATATGTCCATGCCTCTCTCTCATTTTGTCACAGCTTACCCTTCCCCCTCCCCATATCCTCAAGTCCATTCTCTAGTAGGTCTGTGTCTCTATTCCTGTCTTACCCCTAGGTTCTTCATGACATTTTTTTCCCTTAAATTCCATATATATGTGTTAGCATACGGTATTTGTCTTTCTCTTTCTGACTTACTTCAGTCTGTATGACAGACTCTAGGTCTATCCACCTCATTACAAATAGCCCAATTTCATTTCTTTTTATGGCTGAGGAATATTCCATTGTGTATATGTGCCACATCTTCTTTACATGTTAATGAATTCTTAAGAGAGTCTTCATGTCTCTTGATGCTCTAGGCTTCCTTTTCGTCTTCTTTCAATGTCTGACTGAAAGGGAGAATGTAGATTGTATAGGGCGTGGTCCCATGTGAAAGAACAGAGAAAGGGCTTGTGTGTGCACCATTTTGTTTTTCATTGCAACTGGTAATTTCTGATCTTTCCTGGGACACAAGCACTTTTGAGGATCTTCATAAAGCTAAGGACTCTTTCCCCAGAAAAATGCATGTACATTTTGCACTTTGCATATTATCTCAGGGAGTTCATGAATCTCATATATTCCAGATTAAGAAACCTGGGTCAAAATATCCTCGCCTGCTGTCTGTCTTCTGTCCCTTGTCTCGCATTCTCCCTCCCTCTCTCTTCTTCTATCTATATTTTCACGTACTTAACTAATGTATTTAGATTAGGATAAGGATTACGGATGGATAAATGGGTGAATGGATTAGAAAAGGCAAGAAAGCACTATGGCGTTAGAATGGTTCCTTCTTTTTTCCTGGGAAGCTCACTAATATGTCACCTTGCACATACCTTGCTGATCTGTTATAAGGCAGAATGTTATAATGGTTAAACTCTGAAGCTAGGCTGCTGGGTTCAAATCCTGGCTGTGTGTGAATTTGGGCAATGAATTGTCTCTCACTTTCCCTGTTTTTAATGTGATAACACCACCATATTGAATTGTTGTTAATAATTAAATAAGCTAAGACATATATGGATTTTAGAATAAAATACTTCAGCAAGTGCTCCGTAACAGCTACTACTATCGTTAATTTTGATCATTTAAAATCACCAATAATATAATTACTTACTCACAAAGCATGACATACTACAAATAATAAATTCAACATTACTAAGAGGAAAACTGCAACTAGAAATCCTCTTTTGAAAAAAAGAACTTGCCTACCCCTTAGGTGTCTTACTCTTAAATAGAAATTTTAGGTTAACAGGGTAGCTAGGAAGCCATCATGGATCTTTTCTTGAGACCCAGTGAGAAGAGGGAGCCATTGTCCAGAAGATGGTTTTCTGTTTTTCCCACACTAACAAGGCCTTGTTAGGAGAGGAACCCAAGCCTACTTCTAGACGTGACTAGGAGGGTTTATGTCCTTTTGTCTTTTACTTAGGAAGGGTCTCTAGACTGGTAATTGCACCTATACCAAGGCAAAATGTATACCATGGTGTCAAATTATGAAGCTGATACTTTCCCATGAGACGTTGCTTAAAAGAAAAAAATATGAAAAAAGAAATGTAAATGTGCGGTCACCACTGTTAACACTTCACATTTTTAAGGTAAAAGACTGTCTAAAATGGAATCCATTTTCCCTAATTTATAGGACTTGTTTACATGTGGCTTTTCATTCTTCTCTTGCAATGTGTTTCTTGCTGCTTTTTATTTTTTTTAAACTATGTGTCTCAACCCCAGAGGATTTTTAAAAAATTAATTAATATATTTTTCGGCTGCGTTGTGTCTTTGTTGCTGCCCATGGGCTTTCTCTAGTTGCGACGAGCTGGGCCTACTCTTCGTTGTGGTGTGCGGGCTTCTCATTGCGGTGGCTTCTCTTGTTGCGGAGCATGGGTTCTAGGGCGCATGGGCTTCAGTAGTTGTGGTACACGGCCTCAGTAGTTGTGGCTCGTGGGCTCTAGAGTGCAGGCTCAGTAGTTGTGGCGCATGGGCTTAGTTACTCCGTGGCATGTGGGATCTTCCCGGACCGGGGCTCGAACCCATGTCCCCTGCATTGGCAGATGGGTTCTTTAACCACTGAGCCACCAGGGAAGTCTCTCTTATTGCTTTTTAAATGGAAAATATTAATTCTTGCAAAACTGCAGCAGAATTCTCCAGTTATTGCAGCAGAATTGTCCAGTTACTGCAGTGCTAGCAGGAGGGGAAGAGCCATTGGTCCCAGGCCAGCTCTTGACACCCCACCTGTGCTACCGGAAGGGGAAAGTGAAGCTGAGTCTGCGTCCAGGAGATGGCGCTGCCTTCAGAACACGGAAGGGAGGGGTGGTCCGGCTGGGGAGGCAGGGAGGGGTCCCTGGGAGAGAGCAGCGGGGAGGGAGAGGGGGGGAAGAGTGAGCAGTGGCCGAGGCCTTGTTCTAAGGGTTCCAGAGGTATGAATTGTGAATTTCAAAGGCAATGTAATTGAATTCTAATTGTTTTGAGGTGGGAACAAAATCTAAGGACATTCAGATAGATCTGGGGATGCCTGGAAACCCAATGGCAGGGTCTCCTAGTAGCCTATGTGCATGAGAATTGAGGCTCCTCCTGGGACAAACTCTTCCCAAGGGAAGAAGGAGCTTTGAGAAGCAGGACCACTTTGGTCCTGGATCACCATATGCTAACTGTACGAACGGCCTGGAAGTGGCTCCTGAGTCATGAACACAAGTCTGCATTTTGGGACTTCCCTTGTGGTCCAGTGGTTAAGAATCCGCCTTCCAATTCAGGGGATGCGGGTTCGACCCCTGGTTGGGGAACTAAGACCCCACACGCCATAGGGCAACTAAGCCCGTGTGCCGCAACTTTGGAGCACAAGGGCCACAACTAGAGAGCCCTCATACCGCAACTGCTGAGCTCTGGCACCACAACCGGGGAGAAGCCTGTGCGCTGCATGCCGCAGCAAAGGATCCTGCATGCTGCAAGGAAGATCCTGGAACAACTAAGATCCTGCAGCAACTAAGACCTGATGCAGCCAAAAATTTAAAAAAAAAAATTTTTTTTAAATGTGCTCATAACTTAATAAGAACAATATTTCTAATGAAACAAAACAAAAGAAAAAAACACCAAGTCTGCATCTTGTGGGGCGTAGAGAGAGGAATCTGTAAATGCCCCCTGGAAGAAATGTTTCATTAAAATCCCAGGAGGCAGTGAGGTACATGTCACACAACCTTGGGGCTCTCCTGACAGAAGCTAACACTGGGGTGATGGGGACATTGCTACCGACGGCTGTAATTGCCATGTATCCAGGACTTATTTTCTGCCTGACTCTTGCCAAGGGCTTTATAATCTTGTCTCATTTAGGTTTCAAAATAAATCTAGAAGGTAGATTCTACTTCTGGTCTTATTTTACAGAAGAGGAAACTGAGGCGGACTGAACTTGTGGGCAGAGCTAGGGAGTTGCAGGCTGGGTTTGCACCACGTGGGCCTGACCCCAGGGCACATGGCAACTGCTGTCCTTGTCCTGGGTGCCTGTTTGAACCTGTTCCAACAACAGGACTTGCCCACAGTATGTGCCCCGAGGAGAAGATGAGGTTGTATGGGAGGGCTCAAGGCAGTTCTGACTGGCATTGTCGTGAGGTCAACATGGTGCTGTTGAACTTGAACCAGGCTCTTAAGACTTGGGTTTGGGAAAGGAATTGAGCTTTTCAGGCAGGGGCCTGGAAAGAAGAAAAAAGTGAAGGCAGGTGCAGGTAAGGTGTGATCATGGGCAGTGAGAGGCCTGTCTGACTGGGTGGAGGGGTCGGTAGCCTGAGGCCCATGCAGAAAGGGTGGCCTGGAGCTGGCAGCCTGGAATGACAAGGATTGATGGTGGCATGTGTGGGCACAAAGAGCGCAGTGAAGGGAGGGTGAGGTGGGCTTCACATCCCTAGGACCCCAGAGACCTTGGGTTGTCTTCCACATGGGCTCCCTCATCAAGCTCTGAGTTCTTGGTACTGACCAGAAGGCTCGTTTGGGCCTTGGATCGTTTATGGGCCTCTGTCAACCCAGCATGAAGTCGGCATCAGAAGTGAAATACTTTTTTTTTTTCTGAAGAATGTTGCAGAGAAAATAACTTTATTGTCACTTCGCAATTATCTGTGAGGAAATAAGGTTAATTGAAATCTACAGATTTCAGTAGCTAATAGCTTTGCTTTCTTTTGCAAACCATCCTTCATCACAGCTTCCAGAAAATAGCACAATTGACTAATCAGATTTTTGCATCAACTCCCTCATGTCCTCCACATGAAGTGCTAATAAGCAGTGAAATGGTCCAAATGTGGACAGCAGGAGGGAGAGAAAGGAAAAGCAGGGGTCTGGAGAACAATCCACCTAGACGTTAAACTCCTAAGGAACCCAGAATGAACGCTGGGATGCGTTTGTGCCGGTGCTGTTGTGGCTAGAATGCGTTTGTGCATCCCATCAGGGCTGCTGGCTTGGTGGAGACCAGGAGATGGGATGCGAGGTAGAAATCTGGGACATAATAGCTGCAGACGTCATTGAAGTTCAGAGTTCAAGGGCACCCCACAAAGTCGACATGTCCTGAGAAGCTTGACAAAACACCTTGTCGGGGAGGCTCACATGGGGAACATGGGAACAAAACTGGGGTGAGCTGAACTGAGGACCAGCTAGTGGGGTAAAGGAATTCAGCAAACAACTCCATGACCCTCATCATCCCTCTCCTCTTCTGTTCCCCTGGAGAGTGGCTTCAGGTGGTAAATATTTATATAATATCTGAATTAGTGGTGATGTCATCCATGCCTGGGCATCTTAGAACATCTTGTGATTTAGATGGAAATTCTTTATCATCTCCATTTCTGCTAAGTAGGGTCTGTTCCTGATGTGAGGATACAGGGCCTTGGGAAGAACATTTATATTTGAGAGAAGAGGCCCTGATGTGTAATCTCAAGAGTGCCCCTTATTTCTTTTAGAGGGAGAGGAAATGAATTTTGGGTAAATAAAGAGGATGTAAGTCGGGGTGATGGGGCTGGAGAGAGGGAGGTCTAGTGTTTTTTACCTTTCTTGATGGTAGGGGAACACAGAGCTTACCCCAGGCCCTGGGCAGACGCTCCAGGGCGGGGAGAATCGTCTACAGCCAGGGCATGTGGAGAAAGAGGACCAGCCTCTGGCAGGAGGAGAGGCAAGAGCAGGATGGGCTCTGTGTGCTTCAGCCTCTGCTCAGACCCTGGTGTGCTGTTCTGACAGAGCCGTACAGGAGAAGATGCTGCTACCGCTTCTTTTCCTCTTGCAGTGCGCGGCCCATTCCTCCACGGCCTATGACTTCTCACCCCTGACAGCTGTCATTCTGGTTTCTTGCAGCCCAAGAACCCACGAGCAACGCCCCGGCCATTGCAGCTTCATTTACGCTGTGCACAAACCCAGAGCCTGATCTTCAAGGAAATCCAGATCCTGATGGGGCTTTCTGTGGGCTGGGTGCCTGGGGCTACATATCACAGCGCAGCAAAGCCTCAGAGAAGAGAATCCCTGAGGACAAACACCCACCAAGCCTTGTCCCACACTCTCGGTAACATCTCATCTTCTTCTTATGGGATATGGGTGACTCTGTTGGTGATGGAAAGATGGAAATTTGAATGCTGTTTTGACATGGAAAGGGGATCCTTACATGAATTTTGGGAAAGTTCACTCCCCTGAGATCTCTTCAGCTATTTGCTTAGTCTTGTGGGGAAGGAACACCCCTTTCCCCCTCTGGGATTCTGGAATCAGAATGTTAACTCTGACCGTGACTCTTGTGATCCCAGGGAGACTCAGCTCCTGAGCTGCTGGGAAGTCCCAGTTTTGGTACCACGTTCCTGGAAAAGCTGGACTGGCTCCATAAAGGGTTAGGTGTGTCATCCGGCCACCAATGACGCAGCCTTGGAAAAGGCACGCCACCGTCCTAACTTCAGTTTCTTTATATGAGAAATGAGGAGGTTACGTAGATAATGTCAAAGGTGATTATTCACGTCAACGAGGCTTTTATTCTAAATTTCTGGACAAACAACTTACATCTCTGACTCTTTCTTTATCCACAAATGGGGATCATAATACCCACCTCTACCTTCTAATCTGTGTGAAAACACTTAGACCTCTGTGGAGGAAAAGCATTATAAAATCCAGAGTAGAATTATTATTATATTTTATTTGTTCTTTCCTAGTTATTCATCATGGCTATGCTCTACCATTAGGCCCTGGGGTGAGTTATGTGAATAAAGAGTCACACTGGGCGAGCTTATCGGGTGATGGAGCCTTCTGACTGTGCTGGTGGAAAAGACGCCCAAAGTCTTTTATTTAGTTATTTTAGAGCGGAACTTGTGATCTATGTTGTATCCAAATGGAATACAACCCTAGCCCTAGAATAGAAGCTTTGCGGTGAATTTAGACTTTGTTTTCTTGCCCTTGAAGCTCTGTGGCTGTTGCTTTGCCCGGTTCTGACCCCGAGGAAGCATAGTACCAGTCCTCTTTGGCTCCCAGCAAGACCCTGCTAGTGCCCCAAACTCTGATGGTACCTGGGGTTTTGAGTATAACCAGGGTCCCCATGGCTGGAAAATCTTTACAGACCAAGGCACATACACATAAAGGCTCACCTCACCTAGCTAAACAAACACACGCTGGCTTATAACTGCTTTTGTATTTTCCCTTTGTAGCCACCAGAGGCCTCCCGAATTGTGGTCGATTTTAATGTCAGTGGAAATCTACTGGGAATTAACCAAAAAATATATTTTTTTTAATTGAATAGAATGCCTACGAAAGTTCAAAGTCTGTTACCTTGTTCATTCAACATCGCTATTCATGCAAAATGTCATGCAAATCAGTTCTTATTTACTGAGTACTTTGCTTCAGTAACCCCCCCAAAAAATGCTAAGAAAAAAAACGCTTATGTTTAGCCATCTATTTTTCCAAAAATAGGACAGCAATTAAAGTAGTACCACATGATATGACTGATGATATCAGTGCAGGAAAAGAATGCCATCTTGGTGGCTGGTGTTCAGGGCTGAGCATCATCAGAGGCTGGGCAGACTATCCTGAAGAGACGTTCTGGAATGCCAGGGCCATCAGCAACGTAGATGCTACACGGGGCATGGAATGATGAACGCATCCTTTGTGTGATTAATCATGACAGCTGTGCCTTCCAACAGGGGAGCTCAGAGACCCTTTGGGAACCTAACTTCACGTCTGTGGTGCTCAGTTTCTTCTTTAAAAGTGAGAGGATTGGGCTATGTGATCTCCAAGTCCTTAAGAATCTATGATTGTTTTCTAGACATTTAGGACCACTTGTTGTGCATCTGTCATATGCAATCACAACAAAAGTTGGTTTGCAAATGTTTTCTTACTTAACTCTCGAGACCACCCTTTGAAGTAGGAATAGTCAGCTCCATTTTACAGATGGTGAAACTAAGCTCAAAGAATGAGGCTTGGTGAGGGACTTCACTTACAGCGCAGATTGTAAGTGACAAAGCCAGGATTTGCACTCGGATCAGTTTGATTCCAAAACTTCTCACTGCCTTATCCTATCTTGCATGCATTCTCCAACTGAGAGAATAAACTCAATTAACCTATATAATTTACATAGGGTTAATATAGGTAACTATGTAAATGGGGTGTACCATTCCTTGCTGGTTACTGTACCAGTTAAGACTTGTGCTCACGGTAAGCAACAGACCAGACAACTAATGGCTCAAATACACATAAGTTTATTCCCTCTCATAAGTAAGGAGATGGGTTGCCTAGGGCAGGTGTATTGGCTCTGGAGTCACCAGAAACCTCAGTGCCTCTGTCTTTCTGCTTTACCGTCTCCTAGGATGTTGTTTCCATCCTTAAGTTTGACTCATGGTGCAAGACGGCAGATGGAGATCCAACCGTCACATCTGGGTTGCAGGCGGGAAGAAGGAGGAAAGCAAAAGAATTCAGCGGGCGGGTCTCTAAGTTGACTTAGCTCCACTTCAGCAACACTTCAAAACGTCAACACAGCGCTCCTGCTTACATCTCATTGGCCACGCTTTAATGACAGGGCTACACATAGGGGTGAAAGTGTAAAGCTAGCCAATGCAATCTTGATTCTTGTTGCCTAACTGCCCAGTCAAACCCTAGGGTTTAATGTTGTTAAGGAAGAAAGGGAAAATTGGTACTGGGAAGCAAATAGCTGTTGTTGCCATAGTTAGCAACTCCACAGTGACCCCCAGCTTTTTTCTGCTGTTGGAGCCCTGATTTCATTCAGGTTTCTGCCTTTCCCCAGCCTCTCAGGTAATCCTGAATAGGTGGAGTCAGTCACGGTGGTAACCACTCCTCTTGCCTGTGATTGTTTGGAATTAGATATATGACTAGTTCTGGACAATGAGATATGAAAGTTCTTCTGGAAAAGGTTTCTTTGCTCTTAAAAATTTGGTGTTTGGGAAGAGACTGCTTTTCTACTAGATGTTATAACGTCTGGCAATGACATCTGGAATGTGGCAGCCATCTTTGTAATGATCTGGGGAACCTACTTCTGGGGATGAAGCTGCACCTGGAAGATGGCGAAGGGGAGAGATGGAAAAAATCTGGGTTCTTGAGGATGAACTGACCAACTCTGGAGCTAGCCTACTTCTGGACTTCTTATGAAACACATTGCACATGGTTTAAGCCAGTCAAATCAGGGTATTTTCTTACTTGCAACCAATGATGTCCTGACATATATGCAGGAGAAAGAAAGGAAGAGATCCATTCCTTTATGCCGCTGGCAAGCGAGACACCAATCTATGCCCATCTTTGACTAAACCCCTGTATTGCTCTATTTCTTATAAGAGGTACTTTGTTTTGATTCCCACAGAGAGGATACCTTTACACAGAGTATTTAATAGGCTCAGGTAGGAATGTTTTAGAGTTACAAGGGAACTTATCCCCATTGCTCAAGGCTCAGAGAGAATCAGTGATTTCTCCAGGGGAAAATTTACTTAGTTAGGGGTAGAACTGGGCCTGGGGGTCAGGTCTTCTGAACACCTCCCAGTTCAGTGCTCTTTTCACTACATAGCTGTCCTTCTCCTTTGTTTCCAGTCCAACCACTGCTGCAAGGTCTGACATGTCGTGGGTTTGTCTTGATCATGGTTAGAACTTTCCCAAAGAGATGCCCTCCCCTCCATGCCCCCAGCCTTGTCTTTCTGCCTCTTCTACGTAACCCCTCTTGGTTCCAGGCTCCCAGGCTGGTCATGCTGGGAAAGATGACTTACAAGGGTAGGCAGGAAGTGGCTTTCAGCATCAGCTGTTGCCAACCACATCAGCCATGGCTGTCACTCTTCCTTTCTAAATGCTCTTGCCAAAGCGTGCTGGAAATCTTTAAGATGGCCTCCTTCCCTTGAAATCAAACCCCAAAGGGCTTTGTGCACTCAAGCCCCATCTGCTCTTCATTCCAGACCATGTCATGTCACAATTATCCCCAATCATGTCTCATTTGGCCAGCCAGGATGCACCAGACTGGGAAAAATTCCCTTAGTGAGAGTCAGAAGTGTGTGGAGCTGTCCAGGGCTGGGGGGTGGGGGGCAGGGGGAGCTGCTCTGGGACCTGAGTGACAGGCTCAGCCATGGTCTGTGGATGTGCTCCAAGAGAGACAGCATGGCGGTCAGGGGCTGTGAAGTCACACCAAACCCAGCTCAGCTGCCTACTAGCTGTTAAGACCTTGCAGGCTGTTTAAATTCCCGGTGCCTCTGTTTCCTCACCTGTCAATTGAGTATAATAATATTGATAGTTATCTTGTAGAGCTTTAGTAAACACCAGATGACACGGTATGTATAAAGTACTTAGCAGACACTCAGTAAACAATTTTTAAAAGTATCTAGAAGGCACTCCATATACTATTAATCGAAAAATAAACTTTTGTCGTTGAGTCACAACATTAAGGCTTCAACTTGTGTCTTGTTTTTTTCTGAGTTCATGCTCTTTGCTCCTCTGACTTGATACTTACTGGTTCCCTGGGATCCAGGGAAGTGGTTAAGTGTCCCTCCTTCCCAATCACAGACTCTTAGAGTTGAAGGGACCTTGGAGCTGTGTATCCTGACCTGCTTGGTCCTGGCCTCTTACACAGTCTTGCTGAGCAAACAGGATCAGTTCAACAGGTGGAGCTTGAGTTACTCTCACCCCAGGAGTTATCATCAGCCTTCCAGAAGAAAAGACCTGCCAAGGGACTACTGAGGCACCAGAAAGAACAGTGACTTGTTACGGGCTTATGGTGGAAGTCAGTCTGACTCTAACTTGTCCTGTCTCTGCCTGTCTAGGCTACTCTGATCCTTCTTCCATTGGGGTTGTCCCCTTTCCTCTGAGGTCCCCTGGATCTCATCTGACTTTTCAAAGGGTAGACAATCCTTTCCAAAGGACATCCCCGGGCATTATCTTAACCGCCCTTAGCAAGAGATGGAATCAAACAGGTGAACTGGGGTGAATAAGAGAAATGGTATCACCTTTGCTCTGACCATTCATATCCTGATAGGATGACCAGCTTTATGTATGCTTAGCATGTCATGTTATCTTTGATGTTGACCGTCTTCCCTGGCAGTGGAGTGAGGGGAATTGTAGACCCTGAGTTCTCTCATGAGACTCTTAGATTTGAGCAACAGTGACCTCATAATAGCTGATAAATTTGGTTAATTCTATTAGGGTCCTCAGTTTAATTGCAGTGGTCCTATTAACTTCCTCTTCAAACACAGCCATATCGTTCGCCTCTCGCTATTATTTTCTTATCTGTACTGTGGTGAGCACGATGGCTACATTAGCACCAGCATTCTCAGATAAACGGCACCATAATTCAGGGAATGCCTTTTATGCCTTCTAACCGAAAACAGGCTAAGGAAATAGTAAATGAAAAAATAAAAAGTTAAACAGATTCTTCAGGGGAACGTTTGCTGTTTCACAATTTGCCTAGTTGGAGGATATTTTATGATGGTGTCAGGCAGTCCTCCTATCTTGGGGACACTTGAAAAATCTTCATGAGGCCCTTGTTCTAAAGACTGGCTTGAATGTATGGGACAGAGGCTGCTGAGGTGGATTTTCACGGCAGTGTCAAGAGGCCAGCCCCCGAAGACGTCTAGAAGTCTTGGCCATCTGGTCTTAAATACCAGAGCACATGCTGGGAGTTGCGGAAGGACGGATGCCCTTAGGAGCAGGGCTCAAGGAGGCTCTTGTGACACAAGTGGTTGTCTCCAATTTGCCCTGAGGAATATTCAGATGGGAGCTGTGGATTGCACTGATGTTATCTCATCTCTGTGAGACCCCTCTTGTGCTGAGCTCCACACTTTCACTTAGAGGCAGTAGATGGCTCCCTCGTCAACACAGAGGACCAGGCTGCTTGAACGCTGCGTCCTCCAGCCTCTGTTCCTTTGTTCTTTGTCTTGTTTTCCCCTAACATGTGCTCATCAACATAGGTTCTTCCTTTTACCTTTTTTTTTTTTTTTTTTGCGGGACGCGGGCCTCTCACTGTTGGGGCCCCTCCCGTTGCGGAGCACTGGCTCCGGACGCGCAGGCTCAGCGGCCATGGCTCACGGGCCCAGCCGCTCCGCGGTATGTGGGATCTTCCCGGACCGGGGCACGAACCCTTGTCCCCTGCATCGGCAGGCGGACTCCCAACCACTGTGCCGCCAGGGAAGCCCTTCCTTTTACCTTTATTGTCTCTTTAATTCTCTAATTTTCAGCATTTCCTGGCCTCTTCCTCTCCACCCCTATCCTCCAACCTGCTTTCACCTCCCTCAGACTTCCTTCCTTCTCTGTATCCTACCCACCAGTTTATTCTCTATTCTCTCTCCCTTGTTATCATCCGACTTCCTTCATTCTGTTGTCTTTTTTCTTCTCTGCAAAGCTTTCTTGGAACACAGTTTAAGACAGATGTCAACGCTCCGATAAAAACAAGAACTTGACACAGAAATATTTTACTGAGGAACTCTCTCTCCATCCATGCAGCTCTGGGCCCTGCGGTGGCTCTCACACCCCTGTCCCATGTCACCACTCACCCAGCATATATTTAACGTGCTACATGACTCCAGAATAAGATTGGTTTTCTTAAGATCAGTTTGTTAATTCTTGGAGTGGGCGGTTATTCTAGATGAGGAAGCTAAATGGTAGAGCGTGGTGTTCTAAAAACTCTGTAACAACCAAGCTGAACAGAGCATTCCATCAGGAAGCTGGGATGAGACATGGAGGCCAGACCCTCCTGGAGGTCCTCCTGGACTCCCCACACAGGGTTCGATGCTCCACCTATGTGCTGCTGTGCGTTCCTCTCCTTGTGTAGCCCCCATCACCCTGCCTGTGTGCTTGGTGGTCTCCCCCACCAAAGCATAACCTTGCACAGTGTCTGATGGAAGTAGGTGCCCAGTGCGTGGAACCCACAGGTCACTGAGATCCTAGGGAAAGTCTCTGTCCCAGGCTGCTTCTTTCCAGCTCACCCCGAGAGTAGGAGGATTGCCATGAGTAGCCGCGTCGAGAATTCCCTTTTGTATGTGAAGCCAGAGAGCACTGCATTTTGATCAGGTATCCCAACAAACGATTCAGCATTTCTTCCCAACAAACACTTCTGGGCCTGTGCTAGGAAATCCAGGTATCAGAGACACCAAATTAAATGAGTGTACCTACCGCCCTTGAGGAATAGACGGTCCAGTGATAGGTCCTTCCTCAATCTTGAGTTTAATGTGACATCTGCTGGGGTGGTTCACGGGGCCTGGACAGTGAACTCAAAGTTTGCTGGAATTTTCTAATGTATAGTTTACCCGTGTTAAGTACAAATGTATTTTCCTAACAAGAACCTGTGTAGAATATGCTATCAGGCACCTTACGTATTTTCTGGAGATTATCATCCCTGCATGATTTTTATTTGTAAGTAGGTCCACAGCCTTTTTTTTCTTTCTTTTGTTCCAGAATTATTTCCAGAGTTATGAACAGGTTTAAAAATCACTTGTTTGGAAAGCTACATTTAGTTCACAAAAATGTCACTGAGCTTTGCAATGGTCACCAGAGCCACTTTTATCCACAGTCACCTTGCTTAGAAACTGGTCCAACTTTAGGAAATTAAAATTTCACTTGCTTTGCAGGAGAAAACTTTTGGGCATGATAAATAGATGTATTATCTTGAGTGTGGTGATGGTTCATGGCTGTCTACATATGCCCAAATCTATCAGATTGTACACCTTAACTACAGGCAGGTTATTGTCTGTCAATTATATCTCAATAAAGTTGTTAAAAAAAGCTCACTGGGCCCCAAATATGTCCCTTTCCTCTGCCTGAAATTCATCATTTTGTTTTCTTTCACTGTCTTTGACTTCTTCCATCAGACAGGCATTTGGTTCTATCAGATTTTATGAAGTAAATGCTACTAGGAAAGTAAAAGTACAGCCAACAGATTCTCACACTCTTGTATCAATTAAATCAATTTACTGACTTTTTAGCAACTGGGGTTCAGAGCTAAAAAGGGACAGAACTGGAGTTCAGATGAGGCAGCGAAAGAGGGAAAAATGATTTTGGAGCCTGGGGAATTTTAGAAGATGAGAAGACAGGGTAAAGTGACTTGGTGACCAACCAGTTTCTAGGGAGGGGTCCCAGGAGATGAAAGTGTTAACATCTGTGAATTTGCGTCAAGGGTCAACCCTGTTACTGATCAAGACAGGTCCTCTCAGTCTTTTCTTTAGGATCAAGGGTGGATCTGCGGGAGGCTTTGAAGTCAGGCAAACATGGATATGACCACGGTTCCCTCACTGATGAGATAGATGACCTTTGGCAAGTTTTTCAACTGACCTTAACTTCATTTTCCTAGTGTGTCAAAGGGTATAAGAATGTTTATCTCAGAGGGGTGTTGTGAGGCCCAAATGAGATTATTTAAATGGAAAGCTTTACCGAGTGCCCTGCACAGGGTAGGGCCTCCTTTCCTCACTTTAGGAACAATTTACCATAGATCTTTTGAAGCTTCATCAAACCCATTTAAAAATAGGTGTAGGCACTTCCCTGGTGGTGCAGTGGTTAAGAATCCGCCTGCCAATGCAGGGAACACGGGTTCGATCCCTGGTCCCGGAAGATCCCACATGCCGCGGAGCAACAAAGCCCGTGCACCACAACTACTGAGCCTGCGCTCTAGAGCCCGTGAGCCACAACTACTGAAGCCCGTGCGCCCGAGAGTCTGTGCTCCCAACAAGAGAAGCAACAGCAATGAGAAACCAGTGCACCGCAACGAAGAGTAGCCTCCGCTCGTCGCAACTACAGAAAGCCCGCGCGCAGCAACGAAGACCCAATGCAGCCAATAAAGAAAAAAAGAAAAAGAAAAAAATAAAAATAGGTGTATACTTTTCTTTTCTAATCACAGAAGTAATCCATTGTAATGGTTTTGAAAGAATGCAGAATACAAATTAGTCAATGGGGAAAAAATTCTCCCTTCCCTGTGAGTTCGTAAGAGAAAATGAACACCTCAAAATATAAACATTCAGAAATAATGCCATTTGCAGCAACTTGGATGGACCTAGAGATTCTCATACTAAGTGAAGTAAGTCAGCAAGAGAAAGACAAATACCATTGATATCACTTATATGTGGAATCTAAAATATGACACAAATGAACTTATTTATAAAATAGAAACAGACTAACAGACATAAAAAACAAATTTTTGATTACCAAAGCGGAAGGGGAGGGGGATAAATTAGGATTTGGGATCAGCAGATACAAACTACTATATATAAGGTGGATAAACAACGAGGTCCTACTGTATAGCACAGGGAACTGTATTCAGTATCCTGTAGTAAACCATGATGTGAAAGAATATGAAAAAGAATGTGTATATATGTATAACTGAATCACTTTGTTGTATGCCAGAAACTAGCACAGCTTTGTAAACCCACTATGCTTCAATAAAAAATATATATATAAATATTCATTGTAACCCTTACAGAGCCCTGTTAAGGGCGAGAGGTTGTGGATGGGTAGAATATAGGACCCTGTGTCCTATCCTGCCTTATTACCTTTGGTCAGCTTTGATCTCCTTTTGATTCTGGAAATCCAGACTGACACTTATTTTCAGATACTACTGTCTTATTTTAAACCCAAGGTAAAAGAAAATTTGGCATAATTTTATATTGCAAAGTTCAAGGATGCTTACTCAGTGTGGAGAGCAGAGGGCGGATGTACCATGTGACCCAAAGCAGATCTTGCAGTTCTGCTGTGTCTTTTTTAATAAGGCCAAACGCAGAGCATCCACGCTTACTCTTGACTTGCTGTTTTTGCCGACCTCCGAGCACAACAGAATTAGTGTCCGGGTTACCCCTGACCTCTCTCTTCCTTCCTCTCTCGCACCAGCTCAGTCTCCGAACCACGCCTGTTCCCTATGCCCCACATGTTCTGCTCCATCCTTTCCGCTGCCTCTCCAACCATCACGATTCTTTTTTCTGCAAAATCATATTGCTTTATTTTTTTTATCCGTATTTTTTCATATTCTTTTCCATTACGGTTTATCCTAGGATATTGAACATAGTTCCCCGTGCTCTACAGCAGGACCTTGTTGGCTATCCATTCCATATATACTAGTTTGCATCTGCTAATCTCAACCTCCCACTCCATCCCTCCCCCATGCCCCTCCCTCTTGGCAACCACAAATCTGTGCTCTGTGTCTCCATCACACTACTCTTTACACACACAACATCTTTGCCCCTTGTGAACCACACCACCTTCGGTGCCACCTTTAGATTCTTTGTGGAATTCTTTCGGTGCCACTCCTTTAGATTCTTTGTGGAATCACATTATCAAGAGCTAGAAGAGACTTCAGGGTCATCTCATGAACTCCTCCCATTGTATCAGTGCTTAGTACAAGGCCACAGAGCTGGGGCTGCTGCACTGATGTTCTGATGCCCAGGCACAGGTGGCCCGGAATGGGCTGGAGCAAGGGATCCACTGATCCGTGACGCTGGCCACGATCACCTGGAACGACTTACTCGTAAAGCAAGGAAAGGCTTGGGAGCCCCTTAATTTTGGCATTTTGTGCAACACAAGGACAAACCCTTTAAAGAGTTTAGCTACTTGTGTTGCTCTAAGAACCTCCTGCTTGCTTCCATCAAGGAGGCTGATAAAGAGTCAGTCCCCCCAGGGTATCGATCCTGTCCTCACAGCCCAGGCCACGTCTGTTGCGTCCCTGTCCCCAGACACACAGATCTGATCCCGTGGCGACACAGAAGCACTTTCCCATCTACGCCACCTGTCTCTGACCTCCTGGTCCCTCTGACTGGAAATGTCCTTCCCACTTTTCTCACCTAGAAAATGTCCAGTCCAACCCCTCTTCTGTGCTGCCTTGCATGTTATCACGATCCCTTGACCACCCCAACGACGGTAATCATGATAAGAAAGACAACCATGGTAATGAAGATTGATCGAGTACGGGCTGTGTGAGGGGCAATGTGCTCACCAAGACTCACTATTTTATTTATTTCATCACCGGAAATGACTTGATTAGGGTGCTATGTTTACAGAGGAGATACTTGAGCCTGAAAGAGGTTTAGTTATTTACCCAAAGGTACAGCTAGAAAATGGTGGCCTGAGGCTCAGACTCAAGCTTGTCTGAATCCAGAGCCCAAGTCCCTCATCACGACATCACCTCTCACCACTTATCATGTTGTCTTAGCAACGATCTGTGAGCAAGTCTTATTGATTGAGGACAGGGACCATCAGTGTATTCCCTGTGCCTAGAATAGTGCCTGGCGTATTCCAAGTGTCCAGGAAATGTTTGTGGAATAAATGAATAAACAATACATTTCAACGGGGCACTCCCCACCTCCAACAGTCTTTGAACTAAACCCAGTGACTTGGGTGGAGGATGGTGGTCTGCGCCCAGGAGTAGCAGATGGTGCTGCTGGGAGATGCTTCTCCCATCACTCCTGCCCTGAGCTGCGCTCTCCATCCCCTCTCCTCCAAAGAAGCCCCCCCACCCCCCACAAGGCAGCCAAGTGAGGCTGCCAGCAGGAAACACCTGGCTGGTCAAAGGTTTTTGCAAAGCTTTGTTCCTACAATTACCCTTTATTTCTCTCTCTCTCTCTCTTAGATTTCATGCAAGCCAACTGGTATTTCTTTCTAAACAGCTGAGAACACCAGATGGAAGGGGAGGGAGAGGGGGAGGCACAGGGAAAGGAAGGCAGGAAGAGGTCGAGCAGGGTCTGTGGATGAGGAGGAAATGTTTTGAAACATGGGAAGTTGGGGAAATGCCGGACAGGTCAGCAGAGGAAGGAAAGGAGAAAAGAGCTGAGAAAGCGAACAGCCACCATATGTGTGATGCACAGACATGCAGGGCTTTCAACATCCCATTAAAATAGAGAAGGAAACGTTCTGGTTTCCGTAGCAACAAGGCCTGTTGGCGCCTCAGCCAGAAAAACTTATTGGAAAAAAAAAAAAAGGCATTTGCCTGTTAAGGAGCCTGATGAATTGGGAGATAATTATACAGCATTCCACCACCGCTAAGGACACACAGATATCCTCCAGGAAGTAGTTTAAAGAGCACGGCTTGTCACAGACCCGTGAAGGCAGGGGATAGGAGTAAGAGGCAGAGGCAAGGATAAAAGGCCACTGCAGTGATTCTAGGGGAGCAGCCCAGGGGTGTGTGTGCTTGTGAGGGGCAAACTAGGACCAGTCCGTATGTCAGGCAACAGACATCTAGTGAGAGGCCAGAGCTGGCCAGAGCTGTGTTTGATCGGAAGAAGCCAGTATATTGAGTCCTATTGTTTGTCCCTTCACGACGTGGCGGGTGGATCTGTAAAATCTAAACTATTTGATGCAATATGAGAGAGTCTGTTGACCGGAGTGCTGGGATCTGCATTTATCAGGGTCCTGCTGGTGCCATGGAATGTGTCAAATGAAACTCATGGTACATCTGGTCCCTGAGATAGGTTGGGACAGAAGAGATTCTTTTTTAAAAAATTTATTATTTTTTTAAAAAAAATTTTTAATTTAAATTTATTTATTTTTTTATACAGCAGGTTTTTATTAGTCAACAATTTTATACACATCAGTGTATACATGTCAATCCCAATCACCCAATTCATCACACCACCATCCCCACACCTTCGTGCAGAAGAGATTCTTGAAAACGAGTAGGGTAACATAGAATCTTGCTTAGGGTAGAAGGAGAGGAAATAGGTAATTATTTTGTACTCAAAGCTAGGGACACAGTGCTGGGCATATAAGAGTTGTTAATATAATAGCCAATGAGGATTGAGTGGATAAATGGATAGATCAATGGTTATGTAAGTGAAGTGATGAATGCATGGATAAAGAATCATGAATGACCAGGTCCCCACCTTCATTCCTCTTGTTCCTCCCTAGGAACTTAGCTGCAACTCCGTTTTGTCCTCCAGAAGATGGGCAGGGACGTGCACACTCTCAGCCATGGAGTCTTTGGAAGACTCACGTTCTGAGGTAAGCCCCGTGCTCCTGGGGCTAAAGTGTCAAGCCTCTTCAGGAGATTTTGAGGGGCTGGATTTTCCGTGCATGCTTCTCCCCACCGTGGACGGCATATCCTGTGATACGCCCTTCTAGGGATGCATCCTAAATTAGAGGGAAGAGCTCGCCCACTTCATCAAAGCACCAGGACCACTTTCTGTGGTTCTTGGGGGCTCAGAAGAGCCTTCAGATTTGCTCTGGATCAGTTTTCCATCCTTGATTTCCTATAGTGCTGGGTGATGTCTTCATTTGCACCTTATCACATGCCATGTATAGACCTTATTTATCGTTTAGTTTCTCCTGTGTGGATGTCACACCTCTCCAACTAGACTACGCTCCTTAGGGGCAGGGGACTCCCACAGAACCTCTTCTTCCTGCCAGCCCCTAGCAGAGCGCCCTGCATTTCGAAGCATTGAATGTTGGCAGCGTTAACACCAAGGAGAAGGACATTGACCCAGAGCCTTTAGAAGCGACGGAAGGCATCAGGCTCCACCCCAAGCTGGGTTCAGCTCCATGCTGAGAAGCTCCTTGATCACCAAACACACCTGTACCCACACCTACCATTTAGTGGGTGCTGCCTGGTCAGCTTGCATGTTCAGGCATGGGCTTGAGGGCTGTGTGAACTGATGGGAAAGACGGGAGGGGTCAGGGAAAGTGATGGAGGACTCAGCCACCTGCTACTCACAGGCACTTGGCCTATTCTTGAACTGAGTGTATCGCAGTCGCGCCCTAAAGGGGTCCTGCCGGGGAAGGGAATGCTGAACCTGCCTCGGGCAGCTTCTCTGTTCTGAATGTAGCGATGAGGGGATGGGCACCTCGGGCACCACTGCCTCTTTGTCATCACAGTTTTGGAGGAGCATTTGGCTTATATTTTGTTTTCTAGACATGGAAATGGAGGTTCAGAGAGGTTGAGTAAGTTGCTCAAGGTCACACAGCTAGTGAGTGACCATGTTGGACTTACACTCAGGCTTTACACTGTGTCCAGTGTCCAGGCTCTTGACTCCTGTCCTATATTGGCTCTTGTGACTCAGGCTCACTGGAGGAAGCCGAAATATGTTTGATTTCCCTGAATAGATGCCTCTTCCAAAATACAGCCGGTTTGGGAGTATGAAAGAAAAAATCGGATCAGAGCCCACTTCTAGTTAAAATAAAGATGAAGGAAGCAGAGTTCAGAGCAGGGAAAAAACTTATATGTCTTATTTTGTGTAAGCATCATATTAACAGATTCCGTTCCAACTATAAACAGATTTTCACATTTCCACCTTCCCCCCTCCCATTCCCCTCATCAGCCCCACCATCCCTAACAGATTGTTCCTTTCCTTCTTGTTTAGATTACAACTAAGCAAAATTGGCTTTCTTTTCATTCTCCACCCCCCGCCCTGCACCATCTGCGGCGGGGGGGGGGGGCATATTTCTAACCCCAGTTTCTTTTAAAATCCTCCCTTGACTTCCTGTCCAGCGGCCCCGTGCGCTTTGGAAGCTCTGCGGAGACTTTCTCCAGAAGCCGCCAGGGGTCGCGGTCGAGCAGCCGGAGCCTCCTCTCTGCAGGGGCTCAGGGACCGCTTGCCGGGAATCGCAAGCCCATCTCCTGTAGATTATCAGCGCGCAGCATTCATCAGGCCGCAGCTCTGCAGTGCTTTGCGAGCGGAGGGAGAGACCGGGGCTGGGAACGAGAACGGACTTTTTTCAGGCATCTAGAGCCCGGCCGCGTCAACTCTCCCGCCCCGGGCTCAGAGCAAACAGTGATGCATCAAGTGAAGTGAGGCCACCCACTCGCCCTGGCCCAGGGTCGTGCTGTGTCTTTCAGGATTCCTGAAGGGAACAGGCGTGGGAAACCACAGGGCCCGTGACTCTGCAGAGGGCAGTGCCCTGCCAGGCCTGACTGCATCAGGGGAGGAGGGGGGCTGGGGGTACAGGGGCAGCGCTTGCTATAGGAGGGGAGGGCATCTCTCCCAGCCCGGTCCTCTTACTGCCCCTCCCCCCAGTCGACAGCCCCGGTTCCCAGAAGCAAAATGTTGCTTTCCTCCTGCGCACACGTGGACGCTCACAGCTCCCCAGTGATTGCTCTGTCACCTCAGACAAACTTGGCCCAGCCTCGCGTGGTCTCCGCCAGGATTTTCTCAGATGAGATGCAGAGGAGGGGGGGGAGCACGTGCTGCCTTTAGCATACGAATTTTTCAGCATTACATTTTCATCTCTTCGTCCTATTTCTCTCCATTCCCGCCCACTGCTCTTTTCAGAGGTGGAGCTGCTCAAGATATGATGCAATTACTGGGCATCTAAAATGGAGGCACATGGGGAGGAGCGGGGAGAGGGAGAAGAGGGGGAGGGGGAAGGGATATGGTAGCCCAGGATGCCAGCGGTACGGCGATGATGAGAATCTGGGGGCTCGGTGAGGCTTTGCCAGTCCTGGGAAGCACTGCTGAACGGCTTGATTCAAGACAGTGAGGTGAACCAGCAGAGACCCAGGAGGCCCCTCTGCTTTTCCTTCCTCATTTCTCCTGCCCCTCGCTCTCCTCCTTCCCTCTGTTCCTTTCTTCCTTCCTTAGAGACAGTTGCGAGCACACGTATAGAAAAATATACAAGCATGAAGACATGCTTACAATACAAGATGGACTTTGATCTTTTATAATAAGTTTGAAAGGAATAAGGAGCTATTTTAATGGAAGGGTCTGGTAAGTTTCCTGAAATGAGTGAGATTTGAGTTGGAACTTGAGGGATGGGTAGGACTTCTGCAAGACGGAACGAGGCATGCCCGGCAGGGAAAAAAAGAGCTTGAACAGGGCTTCCCTGGTGGCGCAGTGGTGGAGAGTCCGCCTGCCGATGCAGGGAACACGGGTTCGTGCCCCGGTCTGAGAAGATGCCACATGCCGCGGAGCGGCTGGGCCCGTGAGCCGTGTCCGCTGAGCCTGCGCGTCCGGAGCCTGTGCTCTGCAACGGGAGAAGCCGCCACAGTGAGAGGCCCGCGTACCGCAAAAAAAAAAAAATGAACAGAGACCTAAAAGTGAGAGGTTTCATAGCATTTGGGGAGAGTAACGGGTCAGCAGCTGAGGTTCAGCAACAGGCACAGGGGAAGGGATGCACTGGACGTGAGCGTGCGAACGTAGGTTGGACCAGAAGATGGAGAACTCTGCGTGCCCGGGTGAGGATCTAGGATTGCCTTTAAACGGTGAAGTCCATCAAAGGTTCCCATGGTACCGCAGACTTGTGGTTTAGGGGGATCCTTCCAAAAGATGGACAGATAAAGAACTGGCAGACTAGGAAGTTGCTGGGGTGGGAGATCTGTTAGGAGGCCATCATGGAGATCTGTCAGGAGTTGGAGGCAGTCAGGTCCTGAGCTAGAGCTGCCCCACTAGGAGTGGAAAGAGAATGTGAGCAACCGTGAGGAAGGGCTTCGTGATTGTTCCTCAACATGCCCGCCCTCTGCCTGGCCGAAAGGTTTACTTTCATTTTAGGTTCGAAGGATTCATTAGCAGAGACACCGCTCGTCACGCAAGTAGACAATTTCAACTTGACTTTAATAGAAAATCATTAAAAAGAAAGAAATAGAAACGAAAAGGGAGAGAAAAGTAAAAGCGTGTACCTCACCAAACTGGGCCGACACCTACATCCAGACCTGAACGGCGCTGGGAAGTCCTGAAAACAGCAATCTGGAGTCCCAACTGGGCAAGGTCCCGGGCAGTGCGTCCACTCCACGGGTGAGACTTCAAATTGCAGTTTAGGGGAGTCCCGCTTATAATACCAGGCCGCAAACTGATATCATCAGTTTGCCTGCAAATACGCAGCTTGGGGTTTCTTCAACGATGCTGTTTATCTCATTTCGTGTATCATAAGAATTTCTAGATCCCCGGGAACTGGCCAGGTCCCTGAGGCTCAAGAAACTGCACGATCCACTCCCTTCTTTATCTTAAGTGCCGCCGGACTTGCTGGCCACAGCTCCCAAGCAGGCACGTGGTCCAAGCAAGATCACAAATCAGTTAGAGGCCTAATATCGCCTCTGAAGCCTGAACAAGATGACTTCCATTTCAATCCTCCTAACACCCTCCCATCTCTTTCCCTCCTTCCACTGTCATCATAGCTGGTGATCACTCTTTATTGAAACATGGAAACTATTGGAGAAGAACTCCCACTTCTCCCAAACACCAAGTCTGCACAGGTACCTGTGTGTGTACCACTGTCTCCATCTTCCTTGCTCCTGGGAGGCAAAAGGTCCCCCTTATCAAAGGCCAGTGCCCCCCCTCTGCTCTTCTAAAGGATTTTTCTTCTTCGTGATTCCTTTCTCCTGCATGATCAGTCTCTCCCTCTTTAATATTCATTCCTACCAACATACAAGCTTGCTCTCTTATTCCCCATCTCCACCAAGGCTTTGACTGATGCTACGTTCCTCTCTACCTCTACTTCAGTTTTTAGTAAAACTTCCCCTGAAGTATCGTCTGTACATGTCGCATCCATTTCTTCACCTACAAATTGCGATTCAGTTTGCTCCAATCTGGCTCGCAACACTGCTTTGCCAGAGATTACTCTGCAATCTCCACCATCCTAAACCCAAATGGGCAGTTTCCTGGCTTTATTTTGGTCTTTTTGTAATATTTGGCACATGTGACCCCTTCCTCCCTCATGTTCTCAGTTTTATGAGACGCTCTCCTGGATTTTTTTCTGTATCACTGCGCTCTGCTTTTCATGCTGAATATTGCTGGCTCATCCCCTTTCCTTTTCTTTCCTTTCTTTTCCTCTCCTCTTCCTGTCTTGTCTGTTCTCTTCCCCTCCTCTGTGCACTCCCGTGGTGTAAATACCGTCTCTACAATGATGTCTTCTGAATGGATCTCCATCCCAGAGCTTTACCCATGGAGCCCCAGCTTGTTATATCCAACTGTCAACTTGACATCACCACCAGGATGTCTCACAGGCATCTTAATTTAGCATGTCTAAAACAAACTCTTTATTCCCTGCTGTACTCAACTACCAGCTGGCTCTGTTCTTCCTTCTATGTCCCCAACTCACGAAATGGCATTATCAACCACCTAGTTGCTTACACCAGAAGCCCTGAGTCATCCTTGATTCCTCCTTTCCCCCCCATCTCCATATCTAATCCATCAGCAAGTCCTCCAACATAGACCTCAAATTGGTCCATTACTCACCACGGTCACTGCCATCCTGTAGTTCAGGCTGTCACTACCTCTTATCTGGTCCGGTGCAAAAGTTTGAACTTGCTTCCCTACCCAACCTCTTGCCCCCTAATCCCCATCAGTGAAAGTGAACTTGGAAACACGTAAATCAGATCAGATCCCTGCTCTGCTTAAACGTTGCCGTTTGATTTCCCATCATACTTGGAATAAAATCTAAATGCCTTGAATGGCCTCCAAGGCCCTTCCTAATCTGGCCCTCTGGCCGCCCCTCGCCCTAATCCAGTTACAATCACACCCTCCTCCGTAAGGTCTGCCGCAAAGGACTCATTGCTGGTCCTTGGACCTGTAAAGCTCCCTCTCTCCCTGTAGCCTTGGCATCTGCTGGCTCTGGGACCTGGATTGTTTGTTCTTCCCCTGGGTCTTTCAATGAGAGGTTCCCTTCTCATCCAATAGAGAGGCCTTTCCTGAGCACCCTCATGGCTCCAGTCGTCCACATCAACCTGCTCCCTTCCTTCACAGCATGGGCCACACTCTGCAACACGGTGCTCATTCATTTGTCTACTGTCTGCCTCCCAAGAATAGGAAACTTATCTGTCTCACCCGCCCCTATATTCTTAGCACCGAGCCAAGCCCCTGGTTATGAATGAGTCGTGTTATCTGTTAGGTAGAAATGAAAGACTCTGGTGAGTTATCCCATATACAGAGTGTAGAAGGCAGAGATTTCATTAAAGATGGAGGGACTGGAGAATGCTAATGCCTGTCCCTGGATGAAGGGACAAAGGAGAAAGTAGAGGCTCGAGTGGGGAGTCGAGTAGGGTGGAGATTTCACATTGAGTGTGAGATGCCTGTGGGACTTCCAGCTGTTGGATAAGGATATATAGGTCGACAGCTTGGCTAAGAAGTTAAGGCTGGAGATACAGGTTTGGGAGACAGCTGTGCCAACGCCATAATGAAAGCCACGGGCATAGATGAGACTGATCGTGGTGGGTCAGATGGAGGGAGACCAGGAGAGAGACAAGGATGAAACCTTAGGTAATGCCTATAACTAGGGATGGGAAGTAAGGAGGAGCCTTTGAGGGAGCCTGGGAGGCAGGGGGGAAACCACGAGAAGGAAGTATTCCTGAAGCTCAGGAAAGCTGAGATTTTAAGAAAAAAGTGTAGTAAACTTTCAGTTCAGCCCTACAAATATTTATTGTGCTGTTCCTTCATGCCAAATACCATACTTGACTGCAGAACTACAAATGTAAATAAACTCTCATTCCTTGCGGGGAGGAGTTAGTGTCTGTTAGGAGAAATAGATACGTGAAAACATTTAAATAAAAAATATGTGCTGGGCTTCCCTGGTGGCACAGTGGTTGAGAGTCTGCCTGCCGATGCAGGGAACACGGGTTCGTGCCCCGGTCCGGGAAGATCCCACATGCCACGGAGCGGCTGGGCCCGTGAGCCATGGCCGCTGAGCCTGCGCGTCCGGAGCCTGTGCTCCGCAATGGGAGAGGCCACAACAGTGAGAGGCCCGCGTACTGCCAAAAAAAAAAAAAAAAATGTGCTGACACAAACTAGCTCTATGTACTTTTTAAGCGTGTATCTAGATATAAAGATATATGTCAAATGTATTAGAGTGCTTTCCTGCGGAGAGAACAGGAGTGCAGAATGGGGATAAAAAGCAAACAGTACGTAAATAAAACAAGAGAGGGGCTCAAGCACACAAGGATGTTAGAATGCCATGAACGGAGACTCTTGCCCACCTCCCAGATCCTTGCAGGTTTTCCCTTTATTATCAAAACGCTTTTTTTCTATTATAAAGTGCTAAGTATTTAAAGTGCTAAATAGTTATTGTAAAATCTTTAAATGGTAGAGAAAGCATAAATAAGAAAATAAGCATCCCTTGACACCCCATTGCCCAGAAACAACCTATGCTAATATTTTTGTAACCGGGTATGCCTGCACGTACAGGAATGTATATCTTTGGTGCCTTTACTTATTTAAAATTTGCTGACAATTTTTGTTTCAAATCACCTGGAAGCAGATCCTCTTTTGGGGAAGAACCACTTGCATGTGTTCATTTCGATAGTGGATATAAGGGGCGTATCCATCTGCCTGCTGTTCTAGGAGAAAAATAGAATAGAATATGTTTTGGTTTCACAAGAGTCCAAAGCTTAGACACTGGGGTGGGTGAAATTAGGTAGTGAACTTCCCAGTATCCTTTGGCCTCCATTAATTTAAGAAGTCAAAGAGCCTTTATGAAAAAGGAGTGAGGCAGAAAGAGAGGTGGGGTTGACGAGGTGAGTGGATTCTATCCTGCAGGGCCTCATAAGCCAGGTCTGGCCTCTGCATTTTGTTGTTATATATGACTGGAACATCACTGGAGGATTTAGGCAAGTGAGTGACATGACCTGCTTACGTCTTTTACCTGCACATCTAGAATTTTCCATATAAGCGGGCATACGATCCCCTCTCTTCTGTAGCTTGCTAGCTTTGCTCAGGAGTGTGTAATATCTAATCACCTCTGTTTCGTATGGGAGGTGCAATGCCATACCATGGCAGAAGGGCCCCGGGAGCACAGAGGGCATGTCCAGCCCTAAGGAATCATGGAAGCTGTCTTGGCAGAGGTGCCTGATCCAGGTCGTAGATGAGAGGTAGCCTAGGAAGGAGCAGTGAATGGACCACATATAGGCACAAAGGAGAGAAGCACAGGAGAGGGTGGGGCAGGGTGCCCGTGTGCATTGCCGCAAAGGTAGAACAGGACAAAGAGGCCACTGGAGTCGATCTTTTTATTGAGATGTAATTGACATTTATATTTGTTTCAGGCGTGCAACATAATGACTTTGTATTCGTATATATTGTGAAAGTATTGCCACAAGAAGTCTAGTTAACATCCATCACCACCCATAGCTATGATTTTTTTTCTTGTGGTGAGAGCCTTTAAGATCTGCTGGAGTCCATTTTTGGGAATTCCCTGGCAGTCCAGTGGTTAGGACTCTGCTCTTTCACTGCTAAGGGCCCGGGTTTGATCCCTGGTCGGGGAACTAAGATCCCGCAAGCTGTGTGGAGTGGCCAAAAAAAAAAAAAGAAAAGAAAAAAGGGGAAAAAAAAGATATACCGGAGTCCATTTTTAAGAGGCGATGATCAGCAATCTTGAAAATATCAGCTTCAGGGAGGTTGTGGGAATGTGGGTTCAACAGCCGTTGTCGGATTACAGGGACAGAAACTACCCAACTAAGAAGGGCAGCTGGCTATTTTAAGGATCTCACAGACGGTCTAACAGGTATCCGAGAACAGGATACGCTGGGATTGAACCTGGAAAGTCAGGAACTGAAGTCATTCTCCCTCTGTGAGAATCTGATTGGCTGAGCCCGGTCCATTACTGGATCTGTCCACTCCAGGTCCAATTGGCTTGGGTGGGTTGGCAATTCCAAAGAAAAGAGCATGGGTTGAGCAGGGCTCCCAAGTATGTCTTCTGCAGCTCTTCTAGTGATGAAGAAGACAGACTCCACAGCCAGAGTGAGGCAGGGCCTCAGCACTACCACTCACCAGCTGTGTGATATTAGGTTAATGGCTTAACCACTCTGTGCTTACTTTCCTGTACTGAAAAATGAGGATGTTAGTGATATATATCTATCTCTCTATATATATACATTTAAAATGTTTATACATGACTGTTCCTCTTCAAAGAACAGTCCTGTTGGGGCTCAGGTCTGCGGCTTTGGTCTCTGTTGATAGAGGAGCTCTAGTTGTCACCTGTTTGGCAGAGGATCAGGAATCGGACTGAGAAAATGCCAGGACCTTTCCTCTCTTGGCTCAGCTCTGAGGTCCCGCCCTGGCCCTTCCTCTGCCGATCTTCCCTCTTTTTTTATTTTTTTAAATTTAAAAAAATTTTTTTAAATTAAAAAAATTTTTTTTACATCTTTATTGGAGTATAATTGCTTTACAATGGTGTGTTAGTTTCTGCTTTACAACAAACTGAATCAATTATACATATACATATATCCCCATATCTCTTCCCTCTTGCGTCTCCCTCCCTCCCACCCTCCCTATCCCAGCCCTCTAGGCGGTCACAAAGCACCGAGCTGATCTCCCTGTGCTATGCGCTGCTTCCCGCTAGCTATCTATTTTACGTTTGGTAGTGTATATATGTCCATGCCTCTCTCTCGCTTTGTCACAGCTTACCCTTCCCCCTCCCCATATCCTCAAGTCCATTCCCTAGTAGGTCCGTGTCTTTATTCCTGTCTTACCCCTAGGTTCTTCATGACATTTTTTTTTCTTAAATTCCATATATATGTGTTAGCATATGGTATTTGTCTTTCTCTTTCTGACTTACTTCACTCTGTATGACAGACTCTAGGTCTATCCACCTCATTACAAATAGCTCAATTTCGTTTCTTTGTATGGCTGAGTAATATTCCATCGTATACACGTGCCACATCTTCTTTATCCATTCATCCGATGATGGACACTTAGGTTGTTTCCATCTCCGCGCTATTGTAGATGGAGCTGCAGTGAACATTTTGGTACATGACGCTTTTACCTTCTTCTTCTGCACGCAATGCAGACCCTGCCCCACACCCTGCTCAGTGCCCAGAGGACCCACACTGCCTCCTTCTGGCAATCGCTTCTGTTCCCCAGTGATTTATGGACCATATTTCCTTTAGTGTGAACATCCTCTGAGGGCAAGACCCGTGCTTATTTCACTTGAATATCTCCCTCACACTCCTTCGCTAGGATATGTAGCCCAGGGCTGTGAGGTACACAGTGGGCGCTCAATAAATGCAGGTTTTCCAAATGTGGAAAAGAAGTTCTCAGACTGATTCCACTTAGATCCCGGTCTCCTCAATCTCCATTGGTAACATCCCTTTCACAACACACACTGACACTTTCAGAAACAACTTTACTTTCAAAATACTTTTAAGGTTCTTGCCATTCTATCGGAAAGGAGTCAACTCTGGCTTCCAATCAGGCATTTGTCCCCCCCTATTAGAATCACTGATTGGGGAAATGCTTCTACTGGAGTTCAGCATGAGATGGGCCTGCTTTCTGCAGCTTTCCACTCTGGAGGCACAGGGATGTTGAAGGCTGTGTGTGGGAAGGAGGAGGGTTATGATTACGTGCAAGTAAGAGAAGACTCCTGTGAATCAAGAAAAGCTCAGCCCTTTATCTTCATGCTTCTGTTTTATATCTCTGTACTTCATCTGTCAAATTGGATAATGACATCTTTAGAAGTTGCCTACCTATGATTTTAAAATATCTAAGGTGATGAAAATGCTTTGAAAAGTGCCAGGTGAGATGTAAATACCAGGTGTTCTATTTCTGCCTGCACACAGATTTTAAGGTTTCAGTTCTGACAGGTATGCCTCAACTACTGAAGAATATCTAGGGGCAGTTCATTATGTGTGTGTGAAATACATACTCGGACGCACCAACGCTCTTTTTCTTTATCTCAGGAGAATTTATTTCAAAGAAAATGTTATAAATACAGTTAAAATCCCCTGGGTACTCCTCCCCAATCTCATTTCTCTCCTTCTTTTCTTAGAAGTAACCAACACCCTGAGTTAGGTGTTTATCATCCCACACATTTAAAAAAACTTTTACTATATATACATGGTCATAAAAATATATGGAATTGGCTTTCGTGTCCTAAAATTTTTATATAAATGGCTGTACACTGTACATAACCTTCTGCAACTTTCTTTTGTTTGCTCAGCATTACATGTATATATGTGTATACAGGTATAAATACATGTATGCACATACTTTATTGAAGTATAATTGATATGTAAACATTGCATGCATTGAATGTATATTTGATGAGTTTGGACATGTACATACACCTGTGATACCATCGCCACAATCAAGGTTCTAAACTGTTGCATCACTTCATGGAGATTTTAAAATAGAATCTGCATGTCTGTGTGTGTCTATACTTATGCCAGCAAGGATGTTTTGTAAAGATCTGCCCATGGCAAGTGTATGTCAAGTATATCATGATGCATTTGTATGTCCTGGTTTAGCGGGATGAACTTGAAGTCTGCCCCTGAACATATCCACTTAAGTTATACACGTGTTTATTAGATATGCACATATTTATAGATTCAGATATACCATAGGTCAAGTCCTGTCCCCACTAAACACGGTAGGCTCCTTATTGGGAAGAATTTCTTCTGTGCTTTCATCTTTGATTTTGGACTAATATCCATAAATTGGCACTAACAGTTGCCCATCTATTTCTCAGAGAGCTGTTCGTCTTCTCTTACGAAAGATAATTACTCACTAGCCCAAGAAAGTTCCTAAGTTTCGGTGGGAACTTTAGTTCCAGGAAGAGATCACTGAGACTGGGTGCCACTAGGAAAAGTAAGACTTTGCATTTCAAACATTCCTGGGAAACTCAAGTACACTGCTTCTGACTTACAAGCACTACAGGCTATGATAAACGAAGATTCTACTTCCCATGACTGATTGCACTTGACATGAGAAGTATAGGCCAGACCTTGACCCCAATTAATTAAATTGCCAATTGCTATTGACAGCGGTGAGTCCAGTGCCTGTGATATGTCTGTAAAATCTCATTAATTCAAACTTCATTAATTTAGAATTTAGGTTCCTCTGGAGAGGGCCAACCTCTGCATTTATCCTCGTGTTAACTGCAGGAAAGAGTCTGCTGCAAGAGCTGGTGAAGTGAAAAGTCACAGTGGGGAAATATTTAACACACGTTGGCATAATGTAAGCAAATGGAACCTCTTCGTGGTGTTCCACCAGCCTGGATTTGAGTTGCTGCAAGACAAAAATGGGTGAGGTGTGGATGGATCAGCATTTCATGAGGATTATAACCCAAAACTGTCAGATGAGTTTGGACAGGTACATACACCTGTGATACCATCACCACAATCAAGATTCTAAACTGAGACATCACTTCATGGAGATTTTAAGATAGAGTCTGCATGTCTGTGTGTGCCTATATTTATACCAGCAAGGATGTTTTGTAAAGATCTGCCCATGGCAACTGTATGTCAGATATATCATGATGATGCATCTCTATGTGCCAGTTTAGCGGGATGAACTTGAAGTCTGCCCCTGCACGTGTCCAGGCAAGTTGTACAAGGCTCTTCCTCCTCTACCTGTGACCACGTGTCTCTTGCTCACGGCACCTCTGTTTCTCTCTGACATCTGTTCCTTTTTCTTTACTAACCAGTTCTTCTGGCCTTATCCATATACATCTATATATCTATATCTATTCACGTTTCCAGGGAAATTCTGATTCCTGTTTAAAAAAATGTTTTTCTTTTGATTCCTGGTTTTTATGGCTCACCCCAATTCACTCTGCACCTCTGGGAAGTGACCTCTCTTACTCATTTTCCTGTGCCCAGGATACGGTTGGTATTTACTGAATAGACTGTTGACTGTAACCTCAACTAGACACATTTTATCAGAAAGCCATGCCACGTTTCTCACCCTCTCTGTGGGCGTGGCTGAGGCTGCACCGGTGCAGACACAGCCCTGGCCCGCAGGCAGCTCCTCCCGTTCTCTGCCGTGGTGGTCTGCTGTGTGCTGCCCTGTGGCAGTGTCTCCTATGCACGTGTGCCGGCTGTAACCTCAGCACCCAGGGGCATCACACTTCATATCTTTAACTTAATTATTCCCCCAACATCTTAGGGATGCGAGGCGGACTCAGGTGTGGAGTACAAAGATGGAGACGTGAGGTCTTGGACTTTTCCACCATCGGCAGGCTGGAGTCGGGGAGGTCAAGAGAGATCCCTCTGCTGGACTGCACAGTGCTCCTTCCTGTCACTCACAATCTGTCACTCTGTAAGTGGGTTCAGTGGTGGAAAGATAGACTGTGAGGGGAAGAAGTCCACAATGCCTTCCAGAAGCCCAGGGGAGCTTTTCAGGAGACAGCACATCTGGCATTGCTTCAAACCAAGACTGGCCTAGATTCTGCGATGAAATAAACAAACAAGCATGGTGGATGTTTGTAACTCATTGAAACCTTGTTAGAGATCTTAAATGACTTCCCACTGTTCTCCGGCTAAAGTCCTAAATCTTTACAAAGACAGTGCCCTGCAAGATCTGGTCCCTGCCTACTTCTCTGGTTTTCTCTCATCAATATTTTCCTGGCTCTGGACAGCCCAGCCAAGCCAGTCATCTTCCAGCTCTCCAAAGTGGCCTTGACCTTTGCTCACATTAATTCCTCTCCTGTGATCATTCCCCCTTCCCTTTCCTCCTCCTTCATCTAGCTAGCTCACATTCCACTGTAGGTCTCTGCTTAAATTCACATATTCAGGGAAGACTTTCCTGATACCCTAGGCTATAATATTAGGCAGTGTTCTCCAGAGAAACAGAAGCAGTAGGAGCTGTATACAAAGTAAGTAATAAATCTATAATAAAGGTATTTATTATAAGGAATTGGCTCACATGATGAGGGAGGCAGAGAAGTTCTACATCTGCCTCTGAGAGCGGGAGACCCAGGAAGCTGGTGGTATACTTCCAGTTTGAGTCTGAAGGCCTGAGAGCCAAGAGCACTGATGGTGTAGGTCCTCGTTCAAGGGCAGGAGAGATGGATGTCCCAACTCAAGCAGTCAGGAGAGAGAGAACTCTCCCTTCCTCTGCATTTTTGTTCTATTTAAATCCTCAACGGATTGGATGGTACCCACCCACATTAGGGAGAAGAGTCTGCATTACTCATATTCAGATGCTAATCTCATCCAGAAACATCATCACAGACACACCCAGAAATAATATTTAACCAAATGTCTGGGTACCCCATGACACAGTCAAGTTGACACATAAAATTAACCATTACAATCTCCCTACTATACATAACAATGCACCACAGTTTTTTTTTTAATTTGCTTTTAATTTTTATTTTTGGCTGTGCAGCATGTGGGATCTTAGTTCCCTGACCAGGTTTCGAACCCATGGCCCCTGCCCTGGAAGCACAAAGTCTTAACTGCTGGACTGCCAGGCAAGTCCAACAATGCACCACCGTTGTAACAAATTATCTGAAGTGGTGTGGTTACTACTTTAAAGTCTGTCTTCCCTTTGTAGCCTGTAAATTCCATAAAGAACTTATTTTGTTCACCGCCTTATCTTCTATCCAGCGTGGTGCTGGAATAGAGTTGGCATTTAATGAGAATTTATTGAATTAATAGCGTTCCAGGAAAATCCCATCAGTTGCTAAGGAAGATATTACTGAAGAGATAGGGAGGTGGAGAGTTTCAAATTCTATTGCAAATTCTGAGGCAAAGGACTTTATCTTAAGTTCTTTTACCGCTCAAAATTTTATCTCTCTCATTCCTTATTCCTAAGTCTCAGCGATTATTGAACAAATACTCAATGAGAGAAGGAAGAGAACTAATGGTATGACATGGGGTGGGGAACTCAAAGCGTGGGTCTGGGTCTCGGGCTGGTTTTGTTGATAACCTGGGAGATGACTGTCGGCAGTTACTTGACTTCCCCCTGCGTCACCTCTAAGCTTGGTCTGTGCCTCAGCCGTGCTGCTCTCTGGTCCAGGAGCAGAGGGGCCTTTCCATCTCTGTGAAGGGAGGAATGGTGGGTGCATGTCTTTCTGCGAGTCCGCGTTGAGAGGTCTTGACATTGCTCCCCAACTTTGCAAAAATGCAGACAGAAGTCAGCTAATGGAGGGAGGATGAACCCAAGTGGTCAGGGCACAGTGGGAAGGAAGAATGAGTCCCCTGAAACATTGGAGCTGGTAGGAATCATCGAGTTTATCTAGTTCAGGCCGTATTTTACAGGTAAGGCATCCGAGGGCAAGATTAGCTCGTCGGTTCATCCTAGATTAGTGACCAAGCCAAGACCCAGATTCACCTGTTAAGACTTCTAACTCAGGGCTCTTCTTACCCTGTCCCTTTCCCCGTCCACTCTGAGGACTTGGGCACACACCTGAACACAGACACACGTAAGCAGTGGGCTTGATAAACCTCCATAACCCAGGTGCTAGCTGGAGTCCCCTGGCCCTTGGAAATGTGGATAATAATGGCCGGAACCCTCATTCCATGGACACTAGGGATCCACCTTCCCTCCCAGTCTCCCCAGAGATTCTTACAGAAATTTAGTCTTGGGCTGGTCTCCTCAGGCTCTGAGTTCTTGCTTCCGCTGACTTAATTCCATTTCTGTATCATCTGGGCCACCTGTGCATGCCTTGCCCTTTCCTCACTAAGTTACCCCTCAGTAAGTGGGATCCTTTCACCGCTGCAAGAGAGCCCATCCCCTCCTTCGGCTGTGTGCATAGCAGACTCTGATGAGGGCTCAGGGCGGTGGAGGGAGTTTACACGGCAGCACCACAAACAACTTCACTACATAGTAGACACCCTGTTCTTGAACCTTCTTGGGCATTTCCCACTGGCCCACATCTCAGCAAGGGGCAGACTTCGGCCACATTACACAAGCCCCACCCCCGCTCCTGCTCTACATCCCATTACATTTTTGTGCAAAAAAATTTAACTAAGTCATTGACTATCTCCTGCTAGTCCAAGCTCTTGGGGCCCAGCTTCTGCACTTCAGTGGGCGTAACAAGGTATTTGCCGAACCAGAGGCAGTTCTCTTCCTGAGGTGAACTTTATCTAGTTAGTGCCTTCTGTGCACGTGTGTGTGTTGGTGTGTAAACAAGTATGGCACAATATTTTAATTTGTTCTTACTGTTTTCCTAATTGTTTAAGTATTTTAATTGTTTCTTAATATTTTCCTAATTTTAGAGAAGGATGAGAGCTCAAAGAAAGATCAGGAGGAAAAGAATGCAAATGGCCGTTATAGGCAGGTAAGGAGGCTGCTGCAGAGGGGCAGGAAAGACTCTGAACGCCACAGAGCCATGACGAGGTCAGGGTACAGAGGAAGGGCCATCCCTGGAGGTGGCTATGCCCGTGGTGACGCACGTAAGGCCAGGCTTGCAGGGGGCAGAGTAGTCGAGACCCTCTGATGGGCAGGTGTCAGATGGAGGTTGGGCAGGTGTGACTGCAGCGGTTGAACCAATGGTCCAAAGCCTTGCACTCCCATACTGCAGCCCCAAGTCTGGCTGTCAATCACCATTAAAATAAGATGCTGGGAGGTGCTTCAAGGGGACCCCCGGAGACAGAGACCAAGATGGAGCCCAGAAAGGGATTGCATTAAGCCATTCTCATTGGATAGAGTAAGCAGGGCAGGGGGGTGGCTGCGGTTTTTGTGAATGGGAGGTTGGGTAGGCGGGGGGGCTTCAGAGAAGGAGCGTAGAACCTCAGGGTCTTTACCGCCTCCTTCTAAAACGTGGGTCCAGCCCAAATGGGACGAATTGTCCTTTGCTTCCAGAAGCTTCTCCTAGATCTATAACTGTAGTCAAGGAGACGGACTATTCTAGATGGTCAGCCTGGGTCCATGCTCACCCCTAGGACAGTGGGGGAGGAGGGCTAGGTCATGGGGAACGATAGCCCACTTGGCACACAGGGTGGGTAAGTGGTTCTCCAGTGGGAAAGTGAAGCAGCGTTTTCAGACAGCCACTGAAACAGATTTCTGCTAAGTTAAAGTGGCAAGAGAAAGAAGAATCTTTTGGTGCCAAGGGGTTTCCCTGAGCCTTTCGTGGCGTTTCTCCTTCTTGTAAAATTCTGTGTGACAGCAGCTGTGCCAGGTGCCTGGGATACAGACACAAAATAGCCATTTTTCCGGGCCTTTAAAGCCCACGCGATCTTTTAGCTGGATGGAAACATCAAAAGACAAATGCAAGGCAGTGTGACGTTGGCAAAAGGAGGCCTGGGCAAGCTGCATCGGTGCGTCTGACCGTGTCTGTGGGTATCAGATGGGGAGAAAATTGAGATAGTCCTACAAGGGGTGAAGCTTGCTGGCCGTTAGCTCGAGGAAGGGCAAGCGTGCCTTCAGGGCAAAGAGAACAGCTTGGCAAAGGCAGAGAAGCTCAGTGTTCCATGGAAATCCAAGTTCAGTATGTTAGCACAGCCGAGACCCTTTGTGCCCTGCGGGCTCCAACCAGGCCAAGCAAGGCAGGGGCACGGGGGGCGTGAAAGCGGAGGGCAGGAAGTAGCATCTTTGGGAGGCAGCCTTAAGGCCAGTGGAGGCTTTGTCCCAAGAGCGGCTGCGTTTCAGCCCCACCAAGATGGGTCCCGTCCAGGGCTTCCGGGAAGTATGCACAGAGGCTCCACGCTCCCTCCCCAGCTTCTCACCAAACAGGATGGGCGCTGCTGAGCTGTTGCTACTTAGGGCACATCCCCGTTTGGGCTGCTCTTTCCCTGGGGTCTTTCTCTCCTCCCCTCTCTTCTTTACGTGCGCGCTCATGCCTGTGTGCTCTGGCGTCTTTCTCTCTGAAAGGCTGCCTGCCCTGTGACATGTTGACAAGGAGGAGACACACTGGGAAAATGTCACAGCTGAATGGTCCCAAGGGAGACAGCTTTGTTAGATGCCAAGCGTACAGGAAAGGTGAAGGCCTGCTGCCATCTGGGGAGGGAGTGATTGAGTGGAATCCAGGGGCTGGCACCACTAGTGCCCCCAAGATGGCCTTAGCACTTGTTTTAGAGCAAGCCGAGGGCAGGGGCCTGAAATGGGGGAAGGGTGGAGTGAAGCTCCTTTTAAAATTCGTGGCCCGGCCCTGCCAGCCTGGGCTCTGGGGGTGATGAGGGAGGCTGACAGATGAGTTTGGATGTGGAAGTTCTGCAGCCCCTCCTGGGGCCTGGAGAGGGCAGTCTCTCAACCAAGAAGGACACATTTGAATCCTTCAATGGGATTTTGAACACATTTAGTAAGAGGGACAGACGTCGGCGGGAAGCTGAGTTAGACAAGATTTTTAGGACTCCTACCCTGGTTCTATTCCGAATTCCCAGTGCACTTTTCCTGGGACCTTGGAATTTTGCAGATGCAAATGGACACAAGCATAGGTCCTTCTGTAGTTGTGGTGTTTGGACAGGAATTGGTTATGTTTTAGACTTTTCCTGAACCATACTGAAACCAAACCCATGTACTCAGCATGCAACAGGCTAGGATTCTCAAGAAGCAATGCTCATGCCTAAGAGAAATATGAAGGCTCTTTATTCCGTGTAGTAAAGGGTCAGCCCTCATTTCTTTCTCCAGGAGCATGTCAAATACTAGGTTTATTAAACAAAACGCCACATCTGTCTTTATCCCTGCATCCTGACTGGGCACAGACTTGTAGGAGAAAACAGGCAAAGAGAACTCAGGTACCAGATGGAAGACGGTACCATCATCCTCTAAAACACTGATTTAGGCAGAAATCACTTCCTTTCATTCACAGTCATTCCCCCAATTCATGAGGCTTCTAGTCATGGGAATAAGACAATGGACATTTTCAAATCATTCACTTACCCGTTCATTCATTTAATGAACATACTATAAAAACTTATTTTGCTCCATGGTAGGGACTTAGGAGGCATTCAGAAAGCTCTGTCTTTAGAATCTCATAGACTCATAGCAGAAAGAAGACATGTAGACAAATAAGAACAATGCAATGGAAGAAGTAATTGGCATCATAGCAAAGGTTTGGGAAAAGGACTGTACGTGCCACTTCTCATCGGCTAGAAGCAAATTATGGCCACCATAAGCAAAAAGAGATTCGTTGGGATTGTGAGATCATAGATTAAGCTTCAAAAGGACAGAAGTAAAGACAACTTTTGGAAAGCACAGATATGGAGTCCATTTTTAGGATTCTGCCTTAAGCTCCACCCGCATTTCATTTCCTACTCCTTTTCTCTTCCACCCAGATCAGCTTGCACCAATCTTGCAGTGTCCCTTTCTTACAGTATCTTATGAGAGCCTACCAGAAGTAGCGGGGACACTCTAGTATCTAAGCCTGCAAGGAGGTGGCTTACACAGTCACCCCGTCCTTCACCAGCTCACACTATCCAGTATCTTAGGGGGCTGTCACTTTCACCAGCCTATTTCTGGGCACTAATATCAAGGCAAGGTGGGTGAGTTACAACACTTGGCTTAGCCTGGGTCAATGTCTGCTTCTGAGACTGGGGGTGAAGGAGGGATCTGTTAGAAGAAGAAACGGTGGAGGGGAAGGCTGCTCAGGAGAAAGGACATCAAACTGTCACCTACAAGTGATATAGATACTCAACGGTAAGAGAGGTCTAGATGGTGGAATCAGAGAAAGCTTTGAGAAGGAGCTAGAGTTTGGGCTGGGTTTTTCATGTAGGTAACTTGTAGGGGGTCTTCCTAGGGCATGCCCTGCTGCAGTGAGACTGTCCCCCTCTCAGCAACACAGGTGTACCTATACAGAAGCTCAGTCAAGTTATATTTGACGTTCCTCACCTCCTTGGCCATGGCTGGGCAGATGAAGTTGAACAGCTGATGGTCAGTCCAGTGGAAAGGTGACCCAATGACACCTCCTTCCGCATCCATTGGGAACTGGTATACACTGCAGGATGCTGGTTGGCTGGCTGGTGAGCTTGGAGCTGAGAATCATGGAAAAGCCGTAGGTGGCCATGTTTGGTCAATATATATGGAAAGGTAGAAAAGGCAGAGTCTGAAAGCAGCAGAGCAGACTCACGGGAGAAAGTAGAGATAGAGCATATTCGACTAGCGAGGAAGGAAAAACTGGGGTGGGCGTGAGGGGCAGAGAGAGAAAAATGAACCATTGCTCCCTATGGCTTTCCTGTGTCTTATTCCAGACCCTTTTAAGATCTAGTTATACTTGGTTCTTTTGGCTTTCATGAGATATCCTTCAATCTTTCCAATCAATTCCTTTTGAGTCAATTTATGTCTCTTGCTATCTTTGAAGCTTTGAAGGACAATGGGATATGGACCTTCAGAGATGGGCCAGGAGGTGAGGAAGAACATTAGAGACAGCTTGAACAAAGCCTAAAGGTGGGAGAGTGTGGGACTTAATAGGTAAAGAACAGTAAGAAGAGTTCAGTTTGCTTGGTTCATTTTGTAAACAAGGGCTAGGAAGTGGGATGGGAAAGTAAGTAAGGTTAGATTGCAAGGACTAAGGAGTTTGGAAGTTAATTGGGATGTAGGGTTGAACCACTGAATTTTTGAGTGGGAGAATGAATTCATCTGACCTGGTCTTTGGGAAGATCACAGAGAGTGGACACCACTTTTGTATCCAAAAAAAAGTGTGCAGTGCTGCCGCTTTCCTAGGAGAGGAGACGAAATCCCTTCTATGCCCCACTTCCATAAGATCTGGCTTGGGGCAGCTTATTTTGTACAGGGTGTGTACTCCTTCTTCACCCTTATGGTGGGTAGCACCCAAAAAAGAACCTGGGATTCTTCTATTCTGTGTCCCAGATCAGTCATGTCTAAGATGGTTGTGGGGATTTGCCATTGGAACTTTAAAAACCTGAGTGGTCAAAATCTCTGAAAAGATCTATCATCAAGACAAATTTCCTCCCATCTACAATAAGAAGATTATGCAAAACAGTGTGCTCTGAGATATTCTGGTTTTGAGAACACTGTCTGGATGACTCTAAAACGGCAGAAAAAAAGTTGCCTAATGATGGAGGTTGTTCATGATGTTTCCTATACTAATTGTACAGAAAATCATCTTCACGCCCACTCCCACGCTCACCCAGCCTTGGAGAATCAGCAAGGTGTGGATCTGCGGTCTCAAATTTACAAGTGCCTTGTGTGTCACTGCGTGCAGTCACTTTTAGGAGTCCTCTGTGACAGGAAAAGAAACATGAGGAGTACAGGAACCTTGAGTACCAACTCATTTAGCAACCAGCCTGCTCTCAGCAGTGATGGCTAATAACCAGGTTAGAAACCAGAGATGCTTTCAAATAAAAATGATTGCTGAGGGTGAATTGAAAGAGCCCAGGAATGGCTTCGTTTAGGCAGGCGTGTTCTGTGCTGGGCTGGGTGGAGACTCTTTTAGCTTGAGGCAGGGGATTCCGTAGAGATAGGATATGAAAGGATACGCCAGAGGGATAGTCATCTCGCTTATTCTTCTCGCTGCTAATGGTGGTGGGGTCACCATGGTACCCTCCCTGCAACATCCACCCCGTCACTCTACTTACAACAGTCACTTCTGCAGCTGACAGTTCTTGGTGGCGCGTGTAGAGGTGCCTGTGGGGAGGGAAAAATCCCAAGAGGGAATCGAGACAGGTGAGAACAGTGGGTAAGTGGACGGTAAGTGGTCCGTTTATCTTTGCCCGAGCGTGGAAAGGGGGCATTGCCATAGCACGAGAGAAGATGCCCACCTCTCGGTCTCAGTCCCATGCTCTTGGAATGTGGACCTTGGAGCAGAAGGCTTTGAGGGCTCGTTCTATTGCTTATGTGGTGTGATTCCGTGGATTACTGAGCTCACTGGGGTTCATTCTCCATCACTTGGGGAGGAGGTGGAAGGAGCACCATAGCTGTGATGGAGGACCTTTCTGCCCAGAGAGACTTGGGTCATACTTTGAAGAGAAAAACAGGTACGGTAAAGCTTAACTGGTTTCCTGGGGAGGGGTGAGAGGTGGGGTGGGCTGTACTTGGTGGCATTCTGATAAACCGATCGAAAAAACAAAATCTTGCTCCACTTATTTTCAAGTGTGGTCCAACATCCAACACTCTTTCCTGCTATTTGGGCAGACAGAAGTTGAACTCTAACCGAAGTATGTGGAATGGTAAAGAAGTCTTCTACCTTCATTTATTCAAGTTTTGAAAATTACTGTTTTAGTTTTTTTTTTTTTAACAGTAGATTCCATATTTTGGAATGTGTTTTGGTGGATGTGATTTAAATTAATGATATTTCAACTAGTCCAATCATCTTACCAGTGCAGAAATCTCATCTATAATTGATTCCTGCCTACCTCCCTCCCTTTCCCCCTCCGATAGACATGTTTAATATATGTGTTCAGAGCAGGGCAAGAAGAATGAATAGAAATTCAAGTGGTTCATATGTCCAGGGTGGGATGGCCGGGCAAGAGCCATGCAGACACAGCATAATATAGATCAAAGCACAGTGTCTGGTACATGTTAGAGTTTACCGAATAAATTTTTGTCTAAAAACAAGAAAGAAAGGACTAAATACATCCTCAGTAGTTTTGCTCTCTGCTTTTCAAGGAAGCCTTTTTCACCACTGAATAATTTTGTCAGAAAAAGCTTTCCTTCTTTATTGAACTGATTTCTGTTTTTTCACTGGCTGGCTTATGTTCTGCCCTCTCAAAATTCTTTTCATCCTTTAAGAACCATCTCAACAGTCACCTTTATTTGCCTTTCCCATCCCATAGTTCTCTTTCTCTGTTGGCCAGGGAAGTGACTGAAATAATCCTTAGAAGATGCTCCAGAGAGCAAAATTCTTGGGCTTGCTTGGTTGCCTTTTTGAATCTCTTTTACTTGGGTTTAGTTTTGTAGAGACAAAGGCCCAAAGGAAACCCAGCTGACATGTTCCCTAACTGGGCGTCCTGCACTGGGGCCAGTGCACGCCACACCTGTAATCCTGCAGCCCAATTACAATATATCTTTTGAGGGTAGTGCAGATTTTAACTCCCATGTGTACCAGAAAGGCTAAGTCACTGATTTGCCTAGGCCTTTAAGGATGCTGTCATAATTTAGGGGTTAGTGAAACATCACAATGTGTGAGCAAAACCGTGAAACTCTGAGACTGTCTCTATCTGTCCCAAAGTGGAAGGGAGATGGGCACACTATCTGGTTTATGGCAGTATTAGAGGTTGTGAAGAGGATTGTCAGCTGTGATTCCACATCTGGCTTGAGCATCTTTCTCTCGTGACTCTTCAACGTGACCTTTCTCTTTCAAGTTAATCTCCTCAGTGGCTTATATTCCCTTAGTTGAGTTTATGTCCATTGGCTACTTCGAAGCCCAAGTTTGTAGCCCACTTTTGATCATATAAATTTCAGTTTCTGTTCCCAGTAGCCCTTGTTTGTTTACCAGGTCACAAAGTTTTAAAACTAAATAAAACATCTTCAAGTTTATGAGGCTGACATTCCTTGGCTATAGATTGGTGATAACGGCAGCAAAGTGGAATCAAAGTTTGAAACTTGCTTTGAGGTATTGAACAATTGTATTTGTAGTGATTTTACAACCTTTGTGGGTGTTTATTTTGCAGTTATCGTTTGATGCCATAGGTTGGTCACTTATATTTTCTCTATGGATTTCTCCTCTAAGCTTGGTGTCTTGGCAAGCTTACTTACTCAGCACAGGAGTATTGCTTTTTGAAACGGGGCAATGTTGCTTTGATTCTTGTCCTCTAATCCATTACAGGCTGTGAACAGATAAAGCCAGGGCATGCCACACCTACACACTAAGGAGGCAGCACCTGTTTAGGGAGGTCTACAGAGACAGAGACGCTCTCTCCCTCTCCCTAGCCCCAAACATAGCCGAGCAGTGTTTTCCTTCCTCTCAATATAATACCAAGCTCCCAGTGTATCAGCCCTAATTAATAAGATGTCGGAAGTCAGAATCGTGCATGTCTCATAAACTCCTCTGAGTTTGGGCTTTGCCATAGCTGATCAGGGGGAAACTCATCAAAGTATAGCAGAGAGGAAGGCAAGCCCAGACCAGGGCAAAGCCAGGGAAAGAGAGCTAAACTGAGCACCATTTAAATTATTTGTCATGTGGCCTGGAGAAGAACCTGCAGAAATACGAGCAACTAAGCTCTTGAAGATTTCAGTTTTCCATTTTGGTCTCTCCTCCCTTGTCTCAGTTCTTATCAGCGGGAGAAAAAACTTGATCCATATGCTGATGACTCTCCAGTTAACATCTTCATTCCAGATGTCACATTGCCTTCCTGACTCGCCCATTGGGTGACTAAGGGATAACTCAGATTTAATGTGATCAACCCACGATGCCGAGCTCCTTCTCCCATGTTTGTGTTTTTGGCAGTCTTCCCCCATCTTAGTCAACGCTAACTCCAGCCTGCTGGCTGCTGAGCTCTAGCACCTTGGAGTCATCCCTGAAATCTTTCTCTCATATTGGTTATGGCTGCTGTCTCAGTAGCTCGACAGTCAAAGCACATCCACAGCCTGATCACTCGTGTTGCTGCCATACCCTCATTCAAGCCGCCATGATTTCTCCCTTGGATTATGGTCATAGCCTTCCGACCAAGTCCCCTACTTCTACTCATCTGGCTTTGGGCTCTGCTTCCAGCTGTAGGTCTGGTCTGTCCTTCTCCTGGCAGGAAGGACTCAGGTGGCTTCCTTGTGATTCCATTCTGGAGTCTATGTGGAAAGGGCAGCAAGGACCCAGGGAAGGCTCTTCTCATGGTGATGGCAGAGGTGCAAGACTATAACCCTGGTCTGCAAGCACATTTTAAAGACATTGTCAGCCTTCTCTGAAATAATAGCATGTCTACTGTCAAACATCTTTGGTGATGCGTTGATGGTCTCTCTCTTGTTTTGAGATGAAATGTTTATATTAGCCAGATAGGACCCCCTCCCACGGCTCACTCCATCACTTCTTTTGTTCAAATATCACCTTTTCAGAGGGACTTTCTCTGACAACTCTTTCAAACATAGCATACCTTACTCTGTGTACTCTGCTGTATTTTATTTTATTTTTTAAATTTATTTTAAACATTTTTTAATCAATTAATTTATTTTTGGCTCTGTTGGGTCTTCTTTGCTGCGTGCAGGTTTTCTCTAGCTGTGGAGAGCGGGGGCTACTCTTCCTTAGAGTGCACAGCCTTCTCATTGCGGTGGCTTCTCTTTGCTGCGGAGCACGGGCTCTAGGCATACAGGCTCAGTAGTTGCGTCTCGTGGGCTCCAGAGTGCAGGCTCAGTAGTTGTGGGGCACGGGCTTAGTTACTATGTGGCATGTGGGATCCTCCTGGACAAGGGCTTGAACCCATGTCCCCAGCATTGGCAGGCAGATTCTCAAACACAGGGAAGCCCCTTCTATCTCTTATTTATTTATATTTTTTATTAAAATTTTTTTTTAACATCTTTATTGGAGTATAATTGCTTTACAATGGTGTGTTAGTTTCTGCTTTAAAACAAGGTGAATCAGCTATACATATATATATATCCCCATATCTCCTCCCTCTTGCGTCTCCCCCTGCTGTATTTTAAAATAGCATTTCTCTGTACTCTACATTTTAAAAACTTTTTATTGAAATATAGTTGATTTACAATGTTGTGTTAGTTTCAGGTATACAGCAAAGTGATTCAGATATACATGTATGTGTGTATATATATATATATATATATATATATATATACATATATATGTATATTTGTTTAGATTCTTTTCCATTCTAGGTTATTATAGGACATTGAGTAGAGTTCCCTGTGCTATGCAGTAGGTCCTTGTTGGTTAGTTATTTTATATATAGTAGTGTGTAAATGTTAATCCCAAACTCTTAAGTTATCCCTTCCCCCTTTCCCCTTGGGTAACCATAAGTTTGTTTTCTAACTACATAACATTATAGTAAATATTTATTTCTTGTTTCTTTATGTCTCTCCTACAAGAATATAAGCTTCATGAGGGGAGAGACTTTGTCTCGTGCACGGATGGATTTTCAGCACCTTGAGTGGTGCTTGAAGGCTAGAGGTTTTCAATAAATAGTGCTGAATGAATTAGGAAAAACAGTTATGAAAGAGGTCTAAGTCTGCATTACGGACTTCTCCACGGAGGAGAGTTGCTTGCCCCTGAATTATGTGATGTCACTCTACAGTGTCCGTTTATTCAGGGTCGAGCTCTTTTTGACACAACATCAATATTTTTGACATTCTTGTTTTTTTTTATTTGCTCATAAAACACTGTCTGTGGCCCTGTAAAAGCATCTCTAAATTTTTCCTGATACTTCATGCGAAGTTTTGATTATTTCTGAAGCCATTCTCTGAGCCCCTAATATATCTGTCCCTCCGGTCTGCAGATACTTTCAAGGTGGTAGAGTTGAGCTAACGAGGAAGTAGCTAAGCAGTAGGCTTTGCTTCAACCTTGTGCACTGACTGCTTTTGATTCTTATCCTTGAATCTGGTATCAAAACAAAAATCTTTAACATGGGAAGATATTCTAGTCCTCAAGCTATCTATTATTGTCACAGATAATGAACAAGGCAACTTTTAAAAACACCCAAACAACATTCTCTAACCTGTCTCTCCAGGCACCTACCTTCTCCTACAATGAGAATGTTATGATTGGATTCATTCCAAATAACCTTACTTTTATATAACTTAGAACTGTAATGCTTTTTAAAAATCTCACATATTTGTATAGTGTTTGTTCCTTTCTGGAGAACTTTCACATCGTGTATTTTTTCCTTACACATCAACGTAGGTATGGCTGTTCCCATTCGACACAGGACAAATCAGATACAGAAGAGTTCATTGACAGCCTCAAGTCACTTGGCTAACTAGTGACTGCATCAGTACACAATCTATCTCCAGGCTTCTGTGCTATACAGATTTCGAATGTTGAAATATGAAGGTCACTTCATCTGATTCCCAGTATAGACTTCCTGTTTTCTAGATTTGAAAACGTATCAGTAAGCTTAAAAAGGAAACATCAAAGGAACAGAAGTGTGTTTGGCAAAGCTGTGAGGCTGGGGTAATCTACGTACTGTATTCTCCCCGCTGTCCCATCACTACATTTATGAGGATAAAACCAGTTGTGTTTAATGGAAATGGGTGGGCATGGAAGGGCAGCATGAAACGTGAGGGAGATGTGTGTAAGGGGAGGGGGCTTCATCCAAGAGTGTACATAAGGTGAGAACCTGTGTATTAAGGTTCTAGGGCTTTCTTCGCCAGCCCTGTCTTTCTCATCCCAGCTCACAGAGGCTTAGCCGTGTCCATTACTTGAGCCAATCCTGACCAGGTGTCAGCAGCCTCAGGCCACCAGGTGGCGTGTTCTAGCATTTGCTGTCGTGGATCCGGTGTCTGATATGAGCTATAGGCGACCACACGTTCACCAAGTCCTTGCCTTCTTTGACTGTAGCGGTCACTTCATATGTTTGGATTTCTGTTTGGAGCTGTGGCCTGAATACCTGATCATCTATCTAGGACCCCAATGACCCCCATCTAGCTCCCACCAGCTCATACCCTGAGGGGGTGGCTGGGTTTTGCTTTCTGAAGATTCAGGCACTGGTTGGGAACATGAAGGTATCACTTGGTGGTAATATTGCTACAACTGCCTGCCTGACTTCAAGCATGTCCTGTAGGGTCCAATGCTAAAACTCCAATGCCTTCCATCCTACCTGGAATGGGGTAGACAGTCAATGCATAAGTGAATGAATAAACAGAAACACTTCCTGACTTCCTATATCCACTCACTGGGGAGAGCCTTTTAGATAGGACATCTGTCTGGATATAACCTGAATTACATCATCTTTTTGGACTATGAGTCTTGGGCTCTCTACCATTTGCGGCTAATTCAGTCTTCCTGCTTCCAGATTCACGGGCAAGCATGTGCCTTACAAGGGTCTCCCATTCACTTGCCCCTTTATCCAAGTCGGCTACCCTACCACCACTACTTGACAGTGAGTAGAAAGATAGCCCCCTTCCACTTTTGGGGACTGTGAAAGCCATTTCAGAAACCAACAAGTGTGCCCTCACTAAATGGACTCTAAAAATGCTTTTTGAGGAGTAGCAAGGAGAAATCTCTGGCCCATGCTCAGGATTTTGAAGGCAGAATTAGATTTGGCAGTAGGAAAAATTCAATGCCATTTAACAGAGATTTATTTAATTTTAAAGTACTTTTATATGCCTAGAACAACAGGAATGAAAAAAGGGAGTCAGGCATGTACTCTGCTCTCTAGAGAATGACAATCCAGTGCCTGAGGAAGACCCAGTGATAATTGAGGTAGGCACAGTCATTCCAGCATCGGGCAGATTTAGCAAATGCTATAGCAGGGCAAGGGTGGAACCCCTGGGGAGGGCTCAGCAGTTATCATATATTTCTAGGAGACCGAGGGAGGGAGAAGTCCTAGAGTACTATAGCTTGTCCTTGGTGTCTTCCCGTTTCCTTTTCGGGATCCTCTATTCTAAATGAAATGAAATGAATTGAATTAAATTCAAAATTTTGGTTAGTTAATATATTCCAGTGATCAAAAACCAAAAAGGTTTCATGAGACACACACTTCAAAGTCTTACTCTTACCATGATCCCTTTCGGCCCATCCCCCCACTCCTATTCCCTGTAGGTAAGCTTTTGTACTGGTTTCTAGTGAATTCTTCCAGTGCTACTTTATGTAAACAAAAGAGGTAAGAATGCACATTCATATTCCATCCGTTTTCTCACACAAAAGTTTACGTTATGTCTGGTTTCCATCTTGTTTTTTTTCTTTACGATCTATCCCAGAGATGATTCTATATCAATAAATAAGGAACTTCTTCTTCTTTTTTTAAATAAATGCATAGAAAGCCTTGCTGTTTAATGAACCAACTCCTTTGGGATGTTTCCAACTGTTCGCCTTCAAAAATATTGTTGCACCATTTATGTACATCATTTCATTTGTGTGCAGGTATATCCGTAGGGTAAATACCCAGAAGCAGGACTGCTCAGTGATCCGCTCTCTTCTCTTTTTCTTTTTCATTTAAGCTCATCACTATTCCCAGTCTCAGAGAGACTTTCTTTGTCATAGAGACTCTCAAGGACCAAAGGACTAGATCTCTTCTGGTTGAAGTCCAGTCCTATGAGGAGATAGAAGGTGAGATCTTAAGACACTTGCTACATTTTAAGACCTAAGAAGCCACTTAGTTCTACATGACCCACTTATTGGATTGACTCTATCATCAAATCCTGATTTCTAATTCCATTAATATTTGTTTTGGCCTAGTCAGTGGCTTATTCTGCCCTCATTCACCTGTGCAGGCAACAAATGTTTATTGGGCACTTACTAGACCTTAAGCTCTGATAGACACTGGAGTTAGAATTGGTCCCTGATCTCTAGCTCACAATCTAGACAGAGATGTAACTATCTAAGTACACATTCAGTACGGCAGATATTGCTATAAACCTACATGTAGGTTGAACTTTGTCTCCAGCCTCCCCACCTTCTCTGTCTATGTTCTTGGCAACCTATCAGGATCCCTCACTGCCACTTGCCATGTGCTTCTCATAAGGCATGGAAATTTGGGTCAGAAAACTTGAATTTGGGTTTAATCTATGTTACTTATTAGCTTGTAGTTTTTCAGAAAATCGAAATCTCCATTTGAAATGTATGTGAGTATCAAATGATAGAAAAGCTTGAAATGCTTTGCATTGTTTACATTTTTCTCTCCTAGAAAACAGCACTGTGAATAAGAACAGTTAAGGGTTGTGGGAATAATTTTAGTACTTGCCTCTGGACCGTCAGAACCTCTCAAGTCCCTCTCCTTTTCTGGGTAGATTTGTCCAGGTGACAGGCAGTCAAAGGAAGACATTAAAGTTTTCTTGTAACAGCTGTCAGTGCAATTTCTCACGTGGCCTTGGCACCGACTTTGGCCCACCTGTACTTGTCGCTGTCAGTGTCACTTCATCACCACTGAGCCATGGAGCAGACCGTCCTGCTCTGACCAAGGAGGGGGAGGGCTTTTTGAGATGATGTCCCTGGGAACGTACCAGAAACTATGAGAGTTGTACCCAAAGTATTCCTGCATATGGATGGCACATCAGTGTCAACACAGGGTCAGAATCGTGCATCTGTATCAGCCAACGTGTGGTCAGGAAAAGAAAACCCAGGCCAGGGGGTCCCTCAGAAGAGTTATAATATGGGGAGCGCATCTCAGAGGCACTGGAGGAGCTGAAAAGTGAACCTGGGGATAGAGAGACAACTTAGAACTCAGCAACATTCACAGCGGGCCGCCAGCCCTCGGGTGGGAGGAAACAAGAGAGCAGGAGGTATTATCAATGCCCAAGAGACGGACCTGATGGTCTGTCTCGGATCACAGAGCAGCCTCAGCTCACTGATGGGAATTAGAGAAATTCTGTCTTCTTCCTCCCCCCTCTCCTCCCCCTGCTAGTCCCTTCTGTGAGCTGAACCTAGTGAGAAGACTATTGGCAAGGGAGCCTGGGAAATAGATTTTGCTGGACAAAGTCAGGGAACGAATCCGAGAGCAAACAGGCAACTGACCAGCACAGACTCTGCTCTCTTAGAAAGTGTTCCCTTTAAGTGGGGAAGGTTGCTTCCAACTTTCCTTTGGTTCCTGAAGCCATATGCTTTTGTCCTGAGGCCTATCGGGTTTTACGTTCTTTGTTACTCTTTCTTCCAGCAGGCCCACCAAGCCCAGACCAGAGAGAGCTTCCGGGAGTCCCAGCTGGGACCATCAATCCACATTATCCTGTCTGTTCTCTTTTATTCCTACAGTCGTCTAGCTAGCCCTTTCATCAGTGGCTTGGCTGGATGCACAGGTAGGAAAGGGGAGGTCCGGGATCAACACGTCACCTCCTAGAATCATCGAGAAGCCAGAGAATTCTGAGAAGGAGCAAGATGATTGCTGAGGCTTCACTGTGGTTATTACCCACCACAAATCCAGTGGCTACAGGGAAAGAGTCTCTAAATCGCTTTACTGTCAGCCACAGTCTTCTAGTCTTGATTAGAGTGATGGCATTTTAGAGCTAGAAAAGTTGTTAGAAATAACCAGTCTCAACATTTTCTTCTTCATTGTATAAACAGTGGAAATGAGGTCCGGCAAGGTTAAGTGACACTATCCAGGTCACATAACAACTTAGTGGTGTGAGCTGATTTTAAAACATCCCTTTTCCATCTCCCCATGTCAATTTCACTTAAGTTCTGTACCGATTCACCATCTTTTTAAAAAATTAATTAATTAATTTTTGGCTGTTTTGGGTCTTCGTTGCTGTGCGCGGGCTTAGCTGCTCCATGGCATGCGGGATCTTCCCAGACCAGAGCTCAAACCCGTGTCCCCTGCATTGGCAGGCAGACTCTTAACCACTGCGCCACCAGGGAAGCCCGTCGATTTATCATCTTAATACATTCTTCCAAAAAGATTTAAGCACTTCCACTCCTACTACTTCAGAATTTCTCAGTGTAGAGATCAGTTTCGGTGGTCGCAGATCACTTTCAGCAGATTTTTATTTTCCCCTGCTGCCTCCATCTCACTTGATACAAATGATTCTGAGCTGAGGAGTATCTCAAATGAGCTCAGGTTTGAATTGGCCGGTGGCTTATGTTATCAGAGGGAGGGCTTGTGTGGCTTTCCCTTCTCCAACGTTGTTTGTGGTTCGAGCATGCGAGGGCCCTTTCTGTGAGAAGTTCTGCGGTTTTATTGCCAGTAAAGTAAAATGGAAAACCAATACTATCGTTTTCACTGTAGGTTTTATTTCCCTGGTGCTACATGAAGAAATTGGTTCAGTGAAGAAGCCAGCTGTGAGCGTGGAAATCTGCAGAGCGCAGGTCCATGGGAGCCCCGGAGAGGGTGTGGAGTCATGGGGGAGGAAGGTCTGATCTTTGATGGGACGGCTGATCCCACAAGCCTTCTCCCCAGCTTCAGTCAGTGGCTTGAAGCGGCAGTTTAGTTTTTATCTGAGTGGGGAAGGAGAAAAAGACAAAGAAGCCAAGAGAAAAAAGATAGACTAAAGAAGGGGGGTGGGCACAACAGAGACAGAGCACAAAGGAAAAATAGAAGGAAATGCTCCCACTGGAGCAAAGAGCCATGGGAGAATAAGAATCAAAGAAGGGGGCCACATGTCACCCAAAAGTGCATTGAATGGAAATGTGACTTTTTTTTTTGGTCTGCAGCACTAAGCTGAATTAGCTATTTTTATCAGTGTGAGGTAATCAGACTCAGGCCATGTTTCTTTGACTGCAGAGAAATCAGAGCGATCCAAAGACTAGGTCAGTCTGGTTTGCAGCTGCAGGGACTAACGCGCTGAGATCTTACATGGGTTGGAGGTAAGAATGGGGTCGGGGGAGGAAGGGGGAGCATGGTCTTAATCCACTGGGGATGGGGGCTCGCACATACCAGATCCTCCGTGGGCACTGCTTGAGTGTTCGCTCCTGCTTTGGCTACTTGTTCTGATGCAGTCACGGTGATGCCAACTTAGCACAGAGATTAATTTGTACGTTTTTTTTCAATTGTTGTGAGTCAATATCTGGCTAGAAATTAGGCATCCTGAAGTTTGGAAGGTAGAGGAGTGAGTGGGAGGGGAAACCTCCTGGGTGAACACAGAGGTAGGAAGGTGTTTGTTCTTCTGGGCGGTAGTGAAGGAGAAGGAATCTTCTAGAGTGGGCAGGTGCTAGAGGGCTGTATAAAGTGGAAAACAACTGCGCTTTAATCAGCTGGAAGGAGAGAAGGATAACTGTTTTGAGACCCTCGAAGTACTTTGCAATTACACTGGTTGGTGAGGCCATCAGTCACGATGCTCCAGCTGGACTGTTTCCCGGAACTTAGAATCGTTTGCAGATGAAAAAAGCAGTTGGTAGGATCGTCTCTGGAGAATATTCCTACCTATCATCATTAAAGGAGAAATAATGAGAGAGCAGGAGATTAACTAGTTAGTTGGGGAATCAAGGAGAAGGTGGGAATTGACACCTCGGGGCCTAATCTTGATAATTGTTCTGGCACAGACGGCAGCTTGCTGAACAGAAGAGGAATGGGATGTGGAATGCCAAAAAACAGAAGAGAAAAAAGAAAAAGAAAGATCAAAAATGCTAATCAAAATATAATACATAGACCTAGAGATTTTCACACTAAGTGAAGAAAGCCAGACAGAGATAAATAGCGCATGATATCGCTTATGTGTGGAATCTAAAAGAAAAAAAAAACAAATGAATTTATTTACAGAATAGAAAGAGACTCACAGACATAGAAAACAAACTTATGGTTACCAGAGGGGAAAGGAGAGGGGGAGGGATAAATTAGGAGGTCGGGATGAACATAAACACGCTATTATATATAAAATAGATAAACAACAAGGACCTACTGTATGGCACAGGGAGCTATACTCAAGATCTTGTAATAACCTATAATGGAAAAGAATCTGAAAAAGAATATATATATCATTAAAAAGTTATATATATATATATATACATTTATATGTGTATATAACAGAATCACTTTGCTGTACACTTGAACACGACATTGTAAGTCAATTATACTTCAATAAAAAAATTTAAAAATATGTAATAAATATAAAGTGCTAAACTATTTTAAATAAAAATAACAGCTTTGGTATGACATCTTTATTCAGTCATAGATGACATTTATTAAAAATGCGCCCATTCTTCAAGCTGTTTCAGCACAGGAGCCAGAGAGAGAAACCCAAGAGTTAAACTGGTGATGGTTGCAGCTAGATTCCTCATCTCTCCATGCTGTGTGGGATGCCAGTCCTGATGACAGCCACAATAGCTAAACACGGCTCTGAATTATAATTGTCATAAGTCTCTTTCCCGAGTTCATCTACCTTACTTAACATTTTAAGTCTCTCCTGCTTAATGAAATGTCATCTTTTCAAAGCCGGTGACCAGATAATTGTTTAAAGTGAATCAGAATGCGAAAGGTGAAGGTTTTCATAACTCGAAGCTTAATTCATTGTGATACTGAGAATCATGCCTCACACTAACTTAAAGGATGTCATATTCCAGGACGTGTGACCTTTCGCCACCCCACGCTTCACCAATTACAGCATTTCCCTTTCTCCAGAGTAGCTGGGGAGAGTGTTTTCAATTTCCAATATTCTGATTAACTGGGTATTGACATATAATCCAATTATCAGAGAATGAAAATTCGTCTTCTCTGAATGATGGCTTTACCTTTGTAACCTTGCTGTTTTTTCTACTCCCTCTTTAGGTTAATCTTCTTGAAGACCAGCTCATTTCTCCCCAGCTCAAAACGTTCAGTAACCGAACTTCCCCGGTGGTCCAGTGGTTAAGACCCTGTACTTGTCCTGCAGGGGGCATGGGTTCAATCCCTGGTCGGGGAACTAAGATCCCACAAGCTTCGCGGCCAAAGGAAAAAACCCTCCAATAACCTCCTGTAACCCATGGGATGAAACTTCCATTCAAAGTTGTTCATGATCGTTCCCAGTGTATCCTATTTTTACCCCAATTTCTGTACCTCTGTACCTCTCATACTCTTCATAAACACGCTGACCTTTCTCCATGCTTGGTGTTCCCTCCACAGAAGGTTGTGTCTGCGTGTTCAAATCCTACCTATTCTTGAAGACTCGGGTCAGTTCCCTCCTCTTTGGAAAGTCTTCCTCAATCTCTCCCTCCCCCCACCTCCTGGTTTTACTAATATCTTCTCCTTCTGAAATCTCATATTCTTTCTTTTTAATTCTCTGTAGCATTTTCTTTTAAAAAACTTATTGAAATATAGTTGATTTCCAATGTTGTGTTAATTTCTGGTGTACAGCAAAGTGATTCAGTTGTATATATATATGTATATGTACACATATATATTCTTTTTTCATATTCTTTTTCATTATAAGTTATCACAAGATATTGAATATAGTTCCCTATGCTATATAGCAGGACCTTGTTGTTTATCTATTTTATATATAGTAGCGTGTATCTGCTAATTCCTAATTTATCCCCCTACCCCTTTGGTAACCATAAGGTTGTTTTCTAGGTCTGTGAGTCTGTTTCTGTTTTGTCAATAAGTTCATTTTTGTCATATTTTAGATTTCACATATAAGGGATGTCTTCTATTTGTCTCTCTTTGTCTGACTTACTTCACTTAGTATGATAATCTCTAGGTCCATCTATGCTGCTGCAAATGGCAGCATTTCATTCTTTTTTGTGACCGAGTAATATTCCATTGTATACATGTACCACATCTTTATCTACTCATCTGTTGATGGACATTGAGGTAGCTTCCATGTCTTGGCAATTGTAAATAGTGCTACTATGAATATTGGGGTGCATGCATCTTTTCAAATTAGAGTTTTCTCTGGATGTATAGCCAGAAGTGGGATTGCTGGATCATATGGCAACTCTAATTTTAGTTTTTTAAGGAGCCTCCGTACTGTTCTCCATAGTGACTGCACCAACTTACATTCCCACCAGCAGTGTAGGAGGGTTCCCTTTTCTCTACACCCTCTCCAGCTTTTGTTGTTTATAGATTTTTTTGATAATGGCCATTCTGACTGGTATGAGATGATACCTAATTGTAATTTTGATTTGCTTTTCTCTGATAATTAGTGATATTGAGCATCTATCGTGTGTCTATTGGCCATTTGTATGTCTTCTTTGGAGAAATGTCTTTTCAGGTGTTCTGCCCATGAAATCTCATATTCATCTCTGCCTCTTTTGGGAAATGACTTTCCCCTTTAAGCCATTATCATTTACAACTACTTTATCTTAGCAATTAGTCACAGTTTTCCTGAATGTATAATTTGTGACAGATACATCTCTGTCAATCCCCTAGGTGCCACCACATGTCTTGCACACAGTAGGTGTTCATTAAATAAATGAACCAACAGAACCATAATTTCATCACTAGGATGGGTCAGAAGGTGATTTTCTCTTTCTTAGATGATTCATAGAATACTTCAGGATCTCACAGTGCTTGTGATTTATTATGATTAATGTCAGCCATCATTAGAGAGGCTGCAAATAAGTTTGGGTATTTGAATTTTCTGGTTTGGATTTCTGAACAAAACTGAGAGTGAGTACGTTTAGCAACCAGGGGACTGACAGAACCTAAAGGAAAAATGCAAGCGTTCATTGACTTCACATAAAACACGGTAAAGGGTTCAGGGAATTAGGAGAAAATTAAATCCATCTAGATGTGGAGTGATTTATTCTGAGAGAATCTAATTAGTCATGTCAGAGTGTGATCAGAACCTCAGTGTTAATACTACCAGCATCCCCACTCTCTGAGGAAAAGGACTTCAGGAGATGTAGCCATCCCAAGGGACAGGACCAGGCACTAGGCAGGAGGTAGACAGCTTCCTTCTTCATCACCAGAACCACAAATCAGATTGAAAATTCACTGTGATTTCCTGCCCCAAGGGCTGCAGGACATGGCATTTATTTCAAGGCTGGCACAGTCACTGCCCCTGATACCATGCCTGCGGGCCGACAGGAGTTCGTGCAGAGTCATGCATATCCAGATAAAAATAGGTAAGAGGCCAGTGACCAAGCGTGGGTGAGAGGGCAGTGTCCGTGATGCCAGGCGTCGCTGGGAGCAGGCTCAGGTCAAGTGATCTGAGGAAGAAAGAAACGGGGATGTAGGAGCTCATGGTAGGATACGGTCAGGGTAGCAGTGTGCCGGCTGCCAAATAAGCTAACGTAGATGTCAGGAAAAAATAGAAGACCAGTCCAGGCTAAGAATCAGCCTCTTTGAAATCTGAAGAAGTTGAAGGGACAAAACAAGATGGATTGCCAATATGGAGCTATCTGGAGCATTTTGCAGCTTTCTCTCCAGAAAACAGCTGCAGGGTCCCAGCATCCAGCAAAGAAATGAGATGCCAGGGGAATTTGCTATTCCAGTCCCAGCTGCATTGATGTGCCCTCTCACTCTAGTGAAACCCACTGTGATGTCTCCTGTCTCGAGGGTTGGCAGACAATGCTCACTGAAGGCTGGTGGCAGGAAATGTGGCAGTGATCATCGGAGGCGATTATCCAGGCAGAATAATTTTCTCAACACACGGGCAAATAGTTGTTTGGAAATGGACCCTCCCTGGAGCAGTACGCTGATCAGGACATCTACTAGGGATTCTCTTTCCTAGACTTTTATCTGATTTCTCCTCGAGGTTATGGGAACCAAGAGTCCACTAAAATCCTCTCCAAGAGCTCCCTGTCTTGGTCTTTGACACTGACCGATGCTTAACTGTGGATCTTCCCACAGCTGGCTGTACTGTCCTCGTAACAGCTGGCGGCAGTGGGAGCCAGGTTCACATGCCCTCTCAGAGCAAGCCAAGCCCATCCTAGAGTAACTTCCAGGTGGACAGCTGAGTGCAGTTCTTTGTGTAATGGAACTGTCTGAATTATAGACTCGATAACGTTAAAGCTAGAAGAAGACAACTCTGTGTTTCATACAGAGAGAAACAAGTTCAGAGTAGTTAAGTAACTGGCCCAAGGTCACAGAGTCAGAACCAAGAGAACCCAGATCTTCTGAATTCCTGTCTATTAAATCATATCCACATGGCCATCAGGGACCACACCAATTCCAAGTCAAGCTTTTAGGTTCCCATCTGATTAGTGAACAGGAAGTTCTGATCCATTGTCCATGCAGTGGAAATTGATTCTTAAAATGATTGTCATGAGAGTACGTAAGAATGGGTGAAGAGTTGTGAACAATTTACCAAAACTGCTCTGAGCCCTCGCTTTCTTATTTGGAAAATGAAGACTTATCACCCCCCTCAGAGGATTACTGTAGAGATTAAATGGATAAAAATGTAAGTATAACATTAACTAGATGTATGGTAAGTCCTTGCTTCATCAAAAGAAAGATTCAAGAAGGTTTCGTTTTGGTGCTCTTTCGCCGCATTGTTTCTTGGAGTTTACTTAACTCCTGCAGGGTTTTTTGTGTGTTTGTTTGTTTTGTTTTGATTTTTGCAATGTTCTACCGACCAGAAAGAAGCACAGTACATGAGAGTTATATGTACTTACATGACCAAGAAACAAAGATATCTAAGTGTCAGTTCCAGCCCTGCTACCTACAAACTGGATAATCCCGTGTAAACCATTTCGAGTTTATGGGTATCAGTTTCTTCTTCTTTAAAATTCAATAATAGACTGTGTTTTCTGTATCTACTTCATAGGATTACTGTGAAGATCAGATAAAGTAACAAATGAGCAAGTGTTTTTACCATTAACTCCGTGGCCATGTATCAAGTGTGTCAGTTTCCAGCCGTCATTTAATCTCCACAATAATCCCGTGTGGCAGACATAGCTTGCTCCATTTGAAAACCTGAGCTCAGAGAGACATTCAGTGACTTTCTAAAGCTTCGCAGTTACTGAGCAGGAGAGCCAGGACTCAAAACCAAGCCTCTCAACTACAAGTGCCTTTCTCACTATTATGTGGAATCAAATAAAATTGCTATTTTTGTAGAAAAAAAAATCGAATGTCAGCAGTTTCACGCGGTTTAACCTGATATAGCACCTCTGTATAAAGAACTATTGAAATTCAAGAGAGCAGAACTATTGAGTAGTAGCTCAGGCTCTGATTAGCACCATTCAAAAAAGTGTGACTTTATACCATGTAGAGGATCAGAAAGGGGTCATAAATTTCACGTTTCCTCCAAATGGGAAACGTGGCAGAACCCTGCTCTGGTTCTGAGCATATTCACAGTTCAGCCACAGCTCATACACAGGAGACAAGCTCTATCAGCAGCGCCGCCCTTAAGCCGGGGTCCTGATAGACTATGTGATGTACAACAGCTACCTATTGTCATAGAAAAGTGTAATCTCATGATGAAGCTGAATCCAGGTGCAGACTGAGATATTAATAATTTATTTAGTAACACAAAGGGCACGCCTTTAGCAAATATGCCTCTATGAGATTGAGAGTTTTTTTGACTATTCTTTTTTTATTGAAATATAGTTGACTTACAATATTATATTAGTTTCAGGTGTACAGCAGAGTGATTTTAATAGTGAATTATATAGATTATATGCCATATAAAGCTGTTATAAAATATTAGCTATATTCCCTGGGTTGTACGTTACACCCTTGTCACTTATTTATTTATTTTTAGAGTCTTTATTGAATTTGTTACAATATTGCTTCTGTTTTATGTTTTGGTTTTTTGGCCTCGAGACATATGGGATCTTAGCTCCCCAACCAGGGATTGAACCCACACCCCTGCATTGGAAGGCGAAGTCTTCACTACTGGACTGCCAGGACAGTCCCACTTATTCATTTTATACCTAGTCGTTTGTACCTCCTCACCTTTCTTGCCAAGTCCTGTTGACTCTTACTCTAAGATCTCTCCAGCATCTGTTTACTTCTCACCATCCTTGTGGCCTCCATGGTGGCCTAGGCCATCAGCATCTCTCACCTGGATGACTACAATAGCCTTGTAAGTGATGAGATTATTTTTTAATATGAACTTAGATTGGTCTATTCATGAAAATCGCTGTAGTTTGGCGGGAGATCTACAACTCTTGGCTGATAAGGTCCTGTTAATCCTGTGAGGGATGTTGGTTTGAGTTTCTCTTCACTCATGCAGGAATAGACTGTGAATGGGTTCTGGGATGAGCTTGACCTAGCATTACCTGTACCGGAGATGTGGGGTTCTCCATATGGTGTCACACAAGGTTGGACAGCTGACTTCTGGGGAGATGTATACAGAGTATCATGATTGCTTTGATCACAAGGCTGGATTATACCCCACAGATAAGGGTGGGGGTTTTTCCCTGAAGATAATAAATGTTCCTACTATTGGTTATCCTGGGGGACTGGGAAGAAGAGGGCTTTGGATTAAGAAAGGGAAATCTTCTCTCTGTAGGTTGAAGGGCAGTTAGGGGTCAGGATTGCAAGTTCGGAAGAAGTTTGGACATTCCTGTAGGATTGAATTCGGCCAGCTATTTCTAGATAGTGGCCTTGACACGTAGCATTTAGAGAATTTCCTCCTGGAGCTGCATACCTTTTATACTAAGCCTTCAGAACAATTTCACTAATTGTTACAGATCAGCTTCCAGGTAAAAGCAACAAGTTGGCCACATATATTTATTTTCACTTCCCCACAAAACCCCACTAAAATGATAGAAAAAGAAATTTAAAAAACAGTCTTTATTCATGAAGACAAAAGAATAGGAGAGGACAAAATGACAATTAAATTTTGGAGGCTGGGAACCAGGTGGATAAGCGATAACCGACTTAGCAATCCTGAGAATGTGTGGGAAATGAATGGAAAAAACTGAGAAGTAACTGAAGTTACGTTGAAGAACTCCAGAATTTGTGTCACTATGGAAGTGAGTATGAAGATGGGACTGATACCAGGGAGGTTGGTTGAAAGTCTGTTTAAGAAGGAAGCAGTTATGGGCCCAAATCCTTCCTCCCATGCAGTGTAGCTGGGCTGCTGCCTCTTCCCGACACTGGCAGAGGTGAGAGAAGATAAAAAAATCACTAAAGTGAGACAATAGTAAGTACGATTGAGAATGGAAGTATTATAGTGAAAGTATCCATGGGAGGGAGCATCAGACAAGCAAACTCTCTCCATAGTAAACCTACTCACTAGTTCAGAACCGTCAGTCGGCATTTTCAACCAACACTTGTACGTATAAACAGATCACCAAGATGACCATGCATGTCAGAGGGAAGTCTGCAACATGAAAGCAATAGATAGGAACAAATACACAGAGAAAATTGAAACAACTTGGAGGAAAGAGAGATTATACAGGCACAGGAACACTTAAAATATTTGCTATTCTCTACGACTCAGCCATAAAAAAGAATGAAATATTGCTATTTACGGCAACATGCATGGGCTTGGAGGGTATTATCCTAAGTGAAATAAGTTAGACAGAGAAAGACAAATACTGCATAATATCGCTTATATGTGAAAACTAAAAAATACAACAAACTAGTGAAAAGAAGCAGACAAAAAAAAAAAGCCAACTCACAGACAGAAAGGACAAACTAGTGGTTACCAGTGAGAAGAGGGAAGGGAGGAGGGACAACACAGGGATAGGGGATTAAGAGGTACAAACTATCATGTATGGAATAAGCTACAAGGATATATTGTACAACATGAAGAATATAGCAAGTATTTTCTAATAACTATAAATGGAGTAGAATCTTTAAAAATGGTGAATTACTGTATTGTCCATCTATAATTTATATAATATTATACATCAACTATACTCAAATTAAAAAAATTGTAAGTCAGACAGAGAAAGACAAATATATGATATTGCTTACATGTGGAATCTAAAAAAAGTGGTACAAACGAACTTATTTACGAAACAGAAATAGAGTCACAGATGTAGATAAAAAACTTATGGTTACCAGGGGGGAAAGGGGTGGGAGAGGGATAAATTGGCAGACAGGGATTGACATATATACACTATTATATATAAGATAGATAACTAAAAAGAACCTAATGTATAGCGCAGGGAACTCTACTCAATACTCTGTAATGACCTATATGGACAAAGAATCTAAAACAGAGTGGGTATATGTATACATATAACTGATTCACTTTGCTGTACAGCAGAGACTAACACAACATTGTAAATCAACTAAATTTTAAAAATTTTTAAAAAGAAAAAGAAAAAAATTGCTATTCTCAGAGATATGCAAGGATAATACATCTACAGACCAAGGAAAAAATATTGTAGAAAACAATATAGAAAACAAATTAAAAAGCTCTTGGAAATTAAAAATGACAGCAGAAATTAAAAACTTGGAAGAGTTGGAAGATAAGATTGAGAAAATCTCCAGGAAATAGAACAAGAAGGCAGGAGATGCAGAATAGGAAAGAAAAGAGCAGAAAAAGATATAATCAGGATATAGGAGCTTCAGAAAAAAAGGAATAAAAACATTTAAGGGAAAACATTTATTAAAGAAACAATTAAGATGAACAAGTGGTCAGCACAAAGGAGGGTAAATCCTTTGTGACCCATAGCTGTTACAGGGGATGTCATCTGGGCAAGCTCCAGAGGCTCCCAACGTATTCCACATGTATAGTTTTGTCCAGACCTCAAAAAATGTTCAGGGCTTCCCTGGTGGCGCAGTGGTTGAGAGTCCGCCTGCTGATGCAGGGGACACGGGTTCCGGGAAGATCCCACATGCCGCGAAGCGGCTGGGCCCGTGACAGCATGAAACAAACTCTCAATAGATACCTGTTGAATGAATTAACAAGTAACTAGATGAAGACTCTTTCCTTAAAGAAAAATCCTCACTGCTGACCAGAAAAGTCTACATCACCTTTCATATTTTTAAATTAAGCTTCAGGCACTGACTTCCATTGCTATATGCACTCTTCTAACATGGATAGATAGGCATCCTGGAGGCCTGTTCAGCCCTGGCCAGATGAGCAAACTCAGGAAACTGCATTTCAAGCCTCACTGGTGACTTTTGGAAATTACAGCCAGTGCAGTCCCTTGTGTGCAAGTCTTAGGGAGATGGTAGGGGAAGGTGGGCAAGCAACTTCCAAATATGAGAACTGGTGATCAAAGCCCGGCCCCAGGAGGGCAGTGAGGGACCCGGGTTATCTTCCTCAAACATTGATGAACGCAGGGGTTACAAATGCTGAGACTGGAGCCCTGGCTCTATTTGAGTAGAAACCCTTAGAAAGGCTCCCAGAACAGATATTCTGTTTCCAAAGTAGCAATGCCAATGCCAAGTTTCTGGGCCAAGTAAAGGCCACAAAAGCTGCTTTCAAAGGACAGCTAAATCACCGGATGACTGCTAGACCGTGTTTATAGCAGCCACAGAAGTCAACAGACTAGGATGGGTAAAAACAGGCCATAATCTGATAGGCCCCCCATTTATCATTGCCCTTCGTGGTCCACGATGTTGAAGCCCTGGCAGTGATCTCGATCTTTATTGGTCTGCCTTAGACAAAAAGATTAGTGCATGGCCCTGGGTGTATCCGCAAGGAGACTGACAAAAGGCCTGGAGGAAAGAACGGCCTCAGCCCAGTGCCCTGTGCAGAGTGTGAACCCGGGGGCCGGCACAGAAGCCAAGACGGAATGCCTTCCCTTGGGAGTGGGTGTTGGTATATCCAGGACACATAATGCAGGCCTCTGCCGTGAGAGGACATTGAAGCCAGCCCAGTGCCCGAAGCGTGGGACAATTTATGGTTATCCTTTGTTGCCAGGATATGCGTCACTCCCTGGTGGATGTGTGCCCCCCCGCCTTCCTTATCTGCTTAGCTTCTATGTGGCACACGGGCCTGCTGAGCCCCTCTCAGGGGCTGGCCCATCATGGCATGTGTCCTGAGTGTGCTGGAATTATTTGAGCGGTAAGAGGGTCAAGGTGGTGCACAGAGATAAGGATGCTGGAAATCTCTGCAACCAGAGGCTGGGGGCACATCTCCCCAGGGAGTACCCCTACTCCTTCTTCAACAGGTTTGGCTGGGCTCCCTGGCAGACTTCTGAGTGGTTGCCTTTCCTTATGCCTGATGCTCAGGGGGTGCAGACGTGAATTTGACCTTGGATCACTGGAAAGTAGCAGCTTGTGACTAAGAGGTCACCTACAAAATCCTACCTGACGCTACAGAAGTAAGAATAGCTCCCTAACTTTGTAAGCCATCCGAGTCCTAGAAAATAATGGGAGTTTTAGTTTCTTCTGGGGAAGGGCAATCTGGTTTGAATGACCTGCTTTGAATGAGCCCTTTTGCAGATAATAGATTCTCATCCCGAGCTATCTTATGAACTTGATACAAGAGTTTCTTCTTTACATTTTCTGAAAAGGTCCACATGGTAACTGTTTGAGGCTTTGCTGGCCACATGTGGTCTCTGCACTCCTCCTTCCTCTCATTAAAACTATAAAAACCATTCTTAGCTCAAGGACCATATATAAACTGGCCTTGGGCTGGATTTTGCCTGCAGGCTCGGTTGGTGGTCCACGCTCTAGAACATAAAGTGAAGAAAACCATCTAGTGTCATACAGGGGACCAGAGCATTTTTCAAACACTTAAGTCAAGTGGGACCATGACTCTAAGTTGGTGGCCCTTCACTGGGACGGTTGCACATTTATGTAGGTCAAGTAGATCTGAGAGGAGCTGGGAACTCAGAAGTACTTCTTCATCCATCTGACAAGAAGAACATGAAAGTCTACCAGAGATATGTTCCTATAGGTCAAAGCTTACACATCCCAGGATTCCCAGTTAAAAGATAGTCCAGGCAGGTTAAGATTCATTTCTCCAGATGGTTTTCTAGATTAAGAGGTGAGTTAAAAGGGAGCGAAATGTGAGACAGGTGGGTTGAGATGCCTTCCGGACCAGAGGAGCACAGCTCAAGTGGTAATAGGGTGTAACAGCGGCAGAGGGCAAAGAGGCTCTTAAGTGCCGTCCAAGCAGGTGACATAGGTGGGTCTCAGAGGGTCTGCATGTTCAACAGGAACCAATGAAGATGACCAGTCAGCAAAGGGACTACAGAGGCTTCCACAGGGCTAAGAGAAAGGACACTGAGTACATCGCTGTGGATTCCAGCAACGCATCCAGCAAGAGACAGGCAGCAGCATACAGGCTGGATGTGTTCTCTCCCCTGCCCACTGGCACAACTTGGAGCCTGAGAACCCTCCTTGGGTAAAGGGAAGGAGAAGGGCAAGGGCAAGGAACTACTGACTATCGGATGCTCTTTACTCTACAGGGATTAAGTTCACCCTGAAAGAGACTTTCAAACCAAAGGATGCTGAATTCCCATCAACTGGTAAATTTAAATTCCCCCACCTTCTCCCCCCACCTCCATCATCAGGAACAGAGGCTTAGAAATAGAAAATAAAGTCCTCTTTCTATGTCCCTCCCCCATCTGAATCATACTTTGGTCTCCCTATACATATGAAACCGATTATTGCCCACCACGTGCGAGCCCCTGCTGTTGCACATAACCGAGATGGACATGACCTCTGCCCTCATGGAGCCAGTGGTCTTCCTGAGCGCTAGTCTGTCATAAAAGTGCTGGCCAGTCTCCCTTCTATGCCTGTCCCTCTGGTCATCTCCAATAGCACTGCCCGAAATAGCCACCCGCTGGTTTCTCCGTTCCAGTATTTTCCCGCTGAAACCCATTGTTCTCGCTGCTACTAGAGTGCTTTCTCTAAAAAGTGAAAATCTAATCATGTTCTTCTTTTCAAAAGCATTTAATATACACAACATATAGGCATTTACTATACACCAATATTGAATCATTGTCTTGTGCCTCTGACACTAATGTAATGTTATAGATCAATTATATTTCAATAAAAAAATTTAAAAGAAATTACAGGGTATTGAGAAGTATCAAAAGGAATACGCCAAAAAGGGCCAGCCTATGCTTTATAATCAGAACTTTGAGAGGCAGTTTCATTCATCAAATTTTAAAAGGGAAATACAAGAACAGTATAAGCAAATAAAGGGGCAAAAATGGAAGGTGTTTGTTATGCTGTTGCTGTCATTTTTAAAAAGAGCCAAAGTAATGAGGGCTAACAGAGTCAAAAAAATAATAAGTCCAGTAATGACGATGGTGCTCAAGTACAGAGAGCTAGGGAGGAAGATACTGATTAGCTGACCTCTGCAATAAATCTGTGGAGGTCTGTGCAAGAGGAAATGGGCTTAACTATGAAAAAAAGAGATATATCCCCTGGAAGTAATAAAGCATCTCCCAATACATACCTTTCATGAGAAAAAAAAAAAAAAAAGGCATTTACTGGTCTTCTACTGCCCACAGGGTAAAAATCCTAATTTCTCGTTGTTAGGAAAACCCCACGTGAACCCCACCCCAGACATATGGGGTCCTTGCTACTCCCCAGACAGATCAAGCTGCTTTGCATCTTTCAAGCTGTGTGTGTGACTCCTTGTGCTCTGCTGTGGTCTGGAAACTACTACTCATTCTTCAAGTCTCCCTTGATGTCCATCTGTTGGAGCTTGGCTAAGAACCTCCTTTGCTAGGCTCCCACAACACCTTATGCCACCCGAGCTCTTACCGTACCGAAGGGCCGTTGCTTATCAATGTCCCGCGTTGGATTCATTCCTTCATTTATTCATTCACTTAATATTTGTTGAGCACCTACAATGTGCTAGACATTGAAAAACACACAGTCCTAGCCTTTCAGGAGCTGGTATTCTAGTGCAGGAGACACACAATACATTTAGGGTCGGGAATGGGGTTTTCTTTATCTTTATGTCCCTGGTGCTTAGCACATGTGTGACACACACATGACCCTCCACGATGCTTGTGAATGAATGAATGGATAGGAGAAGCAGAATGTTATGTCCCTGACTACATGAGTATATGGAGGAATGATGTTTGTTTTTGATTCATCTGAAATTCTCTTTTCCTCAAAATCCTCTTCCATCCTCCCCGGTAGAACTCTGAGGACTTTTCACGTGGTTCTCCTTATTTCCCCTTCTCTTGGATCCCATTCCTTCATGACGGTCCTTCCCTCAGGGCATTCACCGTCTGGCAGATTTCTCACTCTTCTCCAGACAGAGCAAACCATCAGCCTTTCTGGGAAAAAGAGAGGTATCTCCCGGGCTCTTTCCTCACCTATTCCATAAACACTGGGTATTCCTCATAATCACACACGACAGTATACTCACAACCAAGGTATGGCAGAGTCAAATCGCTCTCACGTAACAGAATCTCATTAATATCTGTTTCTCCAAAAGGCTTGAAGAAGGCAAACGTGATGCACACAGAGGTGCATGTGTCGCCCGCCCTAGGTGGGGAAACTCACAGGTACACATGCATGCAATACACAGCCACGTGGAGTCACCCAAATTGGCATCCCTGGCCCCTGAGACACACTGAAGCAGCGCCTGTCTGAGCCTCCCTTTCTGCATCCTTACAGATTTCTCTGCAGTCATCAGGGCTACCTGACCTTCCTCCTCCACTTCAGACCTGCCTCGAACCCTCTCATTTGTTTCTTCTCCCTATTCGTGGGTCAATAACCCCTCTTCTTTTGCAACATCCATACTGAGATGAAATCCACATTTGTTGATTCTCTTAACTGAGCTCTGTCCCCCACAATTGATTAAAAATTAACCTTGCACACCACTACCTTGACACTGTACTTTTCTACGGGGCCCCCTTTGACCAATGTCACCATGCTGTGGAGATCCTACAGTGAGAGGAGGATACAATTTTATAGCTTGGTCCTCTTAGGCAGGCTCATGACTTTCTCAAGACATAGACTAATAAATAGTGACTCCAGAAGCTTCCAAAAAAGGCTAGACAAGATGGCTAGTCCTTTAAAACATGGCCTGTGGCTAAACCTCATGTGACTACACAGGCAACTTGGATAGTCAGGGTGAGCTGGATTCTGCTCATTGCTGTGGTAACAAACATCCCCCACCCCTCAATGGTCTACAACAGCAAAGGTTTCTTTCTTTCACTCATTCCACTTGTCCACCACACCTGACCACACTCTGCTCCCTATCTCCACTCTAGGGCCCAGGTCCACAGAGCAGCCTCTGGCTGGAACACAACAAATCTCATGGCAGAGGGAAAAAGAGATCATGGGGACACTCAAGCCGGCTCTTGAGGCTTCTGTCATATTCATTCTCACCTCATTAGCCAAAACAGTCGCATGACCAAACCTGATGGGTATCCTGGGTGACGGCCAGCAAATAATTTGGTTGGTGATACAATCTATCACATAGTGGAAACTTAAACTAACCTCTGAATAACTCTTCCTCTTCTTCCTCCAAGCTATCTCTCCCTTCTTTCAGATCGGGTGAATGGCACTAACATCTACTCAGTCACATTTCCCCAGGACGCTTCCAGAATTGTCTCTCCAATTCATAAAATGAATCATACCACACCCCTACCACACACCTTTCAGTGCCTGTGCTCTGCTCACGGGATAAAGTCCCAACTTATCAGGAGGGTCTATGCAGTCTTCACAATAGGGCTCCTGCCAAACTTTTATCTCCAGCTACGCCCTCCCCTGAACACTCTGTACTGCATCAATTCTCAGTAACCTAAGGTTGATTTTTTTACAAATCCCGTTTTCAAGGCTTCATGTCCATTTTCACGGTCATGAAAACTTGTTATACTCTTCCTGTCTTCGGTCTAAAAAAGTCTTACCTATCTTTGAACCGTCAACACAAATTTCACCCCCACCATAATGTGTAGACCCCCAGGCAGTATTCGCCCAAACTACCACCCAGGTAAAAGTGGCAATTTTCTCCTTTGTGCCTCTACTACATCGTATATATAGCAGCTTTAAACTTCTTTGATTGTGCCCCTGTAAGAAACATATCTGATATCACAACTCAGAACATACATACATATATATAAACATAACACATATATATGTGGGGCTGTATATATATATATATATGTATTGTATATACACACACATACAAAAGTGAAACAACAGTATTAGGAAATAATATATCTACCTTTACTACGTGTGACAAATTCTGTTATTTTCTATTCTTTCTACTTCATTTAAAAGATGCTGCTAGGTCCCACTGAATTGGTTCCATGACTCACTAACAGGTCATAACCCACACTTTGATAAACGCTGCTATATAATATAGATGGATCTTAGGAACACAGTGCTTAGTAAAAAAAATTAGAAATAGATTGTGATCTGCGATTCAGTACCATTTATTTGAATTAAATACACTACCACGTGTAAAATAGATAGCTAGTGGGAACCTGCTGTATAGCACAGGGGGCTCAGCTCGGTGCTCTGTGATGATCTAGATGGGTGGGATGGGGTGGAGAGGGAGGTCCAAGAGGGAGGGGGTATATGTATACATATAGCTGATTCACTTCAGTGTACAGCAGAAACTAACACAACATTGTAAAACAGTTATACTCAAATTAAAAAAAAAAACAAACACGCACAAAAAGTAACAACATGTGTTGCAGGAGCACACACAAAGAAAAATGATATGCTTAAAAATGGTTGTCTATGAGGCAGGGAGGGGAATGGGAATGTTTGGAGATAATATAGAGGACAAATAAACAAATAAATGGATCAGTTAATAACTGGGAGGCCTTGCAAGTACAATAATACTAACAGGTAATGACTTTACACCTAGGGCCCAAAAGAAACTGTAACAAGGATTCTCTATTATGGAAACTTCTATAATATTATCTAACATCTTTCTCCTTGCCTTTGGTGTTCTGTAGTTTCATTATGATTTACAGAGGATGTGTATTCATTTTATTTATCCTGTTTAGGGCACATTGGACTTCATGAATCCATAGATTTAGGTCTTTCTTCAGTTCTGGAAAACCCTCAGGCATTATCTCCTCAAATATTGCCTTTCTTTCACTCTGATTAAACATCTATTAAATGTTCTCTTCTCTCTTCCACATTGCTTAATATCTCATATTTTCCATGTCCTCATCCAGCCATGGGGTTTCATGGATTTTTTTTGTTAGCTCTAATTTACAGTTGACTAATTCTGTCTTTTGATGTGTATAATATAAAGTTCCACGGACCCCGTGTTACTGACCAGTGTTCTGGGCCTCCTTAATCAACAGAAATTGAGAAATTGATCACACGCCAGACAAGAAATTCAGGCGGGGCTTTACTGGGGCCCCTGCTGCAGCAGTGGGGAGTGAGAACAAGTAACATTTTCCCTTGCTCGCTCCCTGACTGGGGGGCTAAGCTGGTTCCTTATATGGGGTGAGGGTAGGGGTGTGTCCAGGCGTCGGGCCGGAGGGGTGGCTTAGGTGTTTTGCCCACCCCTTTGTGGTGTTGAGTGCAAGGGGCACGCGCAGTACCCTGCTTTTGCTCCTGACACCTTGCTTTTGTTCCTAGCTCTTCAGAAGCAGCAGTTGGTATTTTTGGCCTTTTTGCATCTCGTTGTCCATAATTTGCCCCAACTGTGCATGCACGCAGTGATGTTTAGTCCCTTATAGTTTCTTTGTATTCTGTTGCTCGAGGAGATGTTTGTCCAGGTGCAAGCACTGCAGCCGAGGGTCCCAGGTCCCGGGTCCCAGCCTGTCTTGCCCACAGTGAGTCCAGCTTTGCCCTGACCCAAGCACACCTCTCTTTGGGATGTCAGGAGCCTGGAGGACTCCTGTGGTTGCTGCCCTTCTGCTGATGGCGCCAGCCCTCAGAGATGACAGCAAAGACATATGCCTGGCCCTCACTTTATGGGATCCTGATCCTCAGTCATGGCGGGTTTTGATTGTGAGCCCATTTTTGCTTGTTCTCTTAATCTGTGAGAATCCTGAAAGTCTAAATCAGGGATATTTCCCTTCCAGACAGGGTCTGTATCTACTTCTGCTGAGAGGTAGTGTCTTATCCTGACTGGTGACCGACCCTTCAAGGACCTGCAAGTGTCTCAGGTTTAATTTCCGCATTTTGCTGCTGGCCCAGTGCTGATACCCTGAGAGCGCTGCTAGTAGAATTTGCTGTTGGGGCAACTCCATCTTCATCACTGTCTTATAGCTCTCCACCTCCAGCAACCCATTCAGCTCACACTTTGGGGGCAGAGGGGAGGGTTTGTGTGAATAATTCTTGGAGATTCCTTTTGAGTACAGCACTGAATTACAAGGTGTGTTATACCCAGGATCTAGTAGCTTGGTAGCAGAAGGATCCTTCCAGGGTAACTAATCAGCCATATTACAGGAGGCAGAAGGTTTTTACACACATCTGTCTCCCGCTACTAGACTCTGAGCTTTCTGAGGAACAAAATATGCCTATACCCAGCACCCAGCACAGTGCCTAGACTATGATAGGTCTTCAAAAAATGTTTGTTAAAAGAATATATGATGTGACAACACTTTCCTCCCTCAAAACACTACCAAAGCAGCCCCTCACCCCCAAACACATAGCATGTACTTCTTAGTCTGAATCTTATCTTTTAAAATTATTTTCTGAATTTCTACTTTTATGGGAAAACAAGAAGGAAGAATCACTTGGGTTTGTTTTAGGTCTAAACGACTACTCCTAGACTGTCACCCAAGTTCTCACTCCCTCCACCCCAGGAGCAAGGGATGATTACTGTGAAGTTAAGAGGTGGTAGAGAGGGCTTCCCTGGTGGCGCAGTGGCTGAGAGTCCGCCTGCCGATGCAGGGGACGCAAGTTCGTGCCCCGGTCCGGGAAGATCCCACATGCCGCGGAGCGGCTGGGCTCGTGAGCCATGGCCGCTGAGCCTGATCATAGTAAAGTTCAGTCTGCTCTGGTGCTTGGAGATCCTTGGGGATAGTATCGGTGTACACATTTTAAGTACTTATATTATTCACATTTATTACTATTAGTATCTAGAGTTCCCTGCAGTTTTCTAGTTCAGACATTCTGATCCATTCTGCATTTCCTGATGCCCAGCAAAGTAAGGATTCCCTGCAACTAAGTCACAGGGATTGGCAGAACGCCAAGGTGGTATTATTGCCAGGCCAATAGTGCTTCATAATCAATTAGGCTTAGTCATTAGTATTATTAACTCTCTTTCTCCAGTACCACCTGCAGTCCATTACACGATGGCAGACAGATGCTTTCCAGATGTTCACAAGGCCAGTTTTGTGGGTTTTCTTGACTCTAATCAGGCAGGCTGTGAAGATGCCTGAGGTGGAGAGGAAGGAGTTAGGGAGTGGCGGAGGAAAGATGGGGAGAACAAGGAATGAGCGCTCGTTTTCAGGGTCTGCGGTGAATTAAGGTCGGGTTTGTGGAGAACACGGTGTCCAGGCTGCAGCAGACAGAAGGTGCAGCCCATCTGCGACCAGCTCTGGCCAGCAAGGGATTGGATACAAGAAACAACTGGTCCCACCCTGGTCCCCCTCCCACTGCCTGATGAGCACATTCTACCCCAGTAGAGTCGGGTTGGAGTGGGTTCCATAGTGACTCCAAATACTTTCCAGTTGTCTACGAAGTGGGGACTGTATGCTTCTGGACGAGGCACAGTGGTATCATTAGTTTGTAGACCTACGGCCAGCTTTTCAAGAATGTGAAAACTGAGGGTTTTCACATTCACAGCAGCTTGGATATAAATCACATCCTGCTGATCAAAACCGCACAGTAGCAGGGAAGGTATGTGTCCTGGGGAGACCGATTCCACAGCCCAGGTTTTGTGCTGGATTTGTGCCCTGTCTCTGGGCGGGTGGACTCCCCTTCCCAGATCCTGGAGGAAGCAGATGGAGAGTGGGAGGAACAAACAGCTCCGGCAGCCACGGAGCCGGCTGCTGGAAAGTCGTCGTAATTACGATAATAAAAATAAAATTGTCACCAGTTATTTGCCAGGCATGCGTTTAACCATCACAACAACCCCGTTAGTTTTGTGGCATTGTTGTTCCCATTTTGCAGATGCAAAAACAAGTCCAGAGGTTGTAAGTTCACATGCACCTCTTCTAAGTACACATCCACATACATTGCTAAAAGTTGCACAGTCAGAATTCAAACCTATGTTGTCCAGTTCCCAGTTGTGCCTTCATATCCCTGTTCAAAAATATTCACCGTTCTCGACCCTAGGACTGCTTTTTGTGATTGTCGTAGGTTGAGCAGAAGGTCTAATGCAATCTTATTTTTGGTAGTGGGTGTTCAGAATTAACGTATGGTGCAGTCAATGGATGAAGAATTCTTTCAAGCTAAGAACTTGTGAGTCTCTGTAGTGTCAAAGAAAATTCACAGAGCTTTACTTGATATGAATATCTGATTATAAAGGAAAATATTTGGTTATAAAGGAAAAAGGGAAAAGTTGTTTAACCTTTATAATGATTGATTATTACAATGGGGGTTTCCAGACAATGGGGGATTGGTTAAAAGTGATTATCTTATATCATTTAAGGAAGATAACTTAAGTTTTATTTATGACTAACAGAGGCATTTACAAGAAATAACCTAAGTTAAGTTTCACTTATGTTCATGAAATAAACTAGATTATTTTGCTTACATCGCTGAACTGCTTTTCTCTACTTGGAGTACTTTCAAACCTGGTCTTTTTATTTTATTTTAACAGAGGTAGGTTTAGGTAAAAAATTGGGGGAAGCATGTTTATAGATGACACATATATTTTTTAGGTGTTAGACTAGAGAAACAACACACACACACACACACACACACACACACACATGCGCGCGCGCATACAGGCACACTTACAGTCTTTGTAACTGAATAACTGTCTTGGCTTCCTGATTGTATCAGCTGCCTGGGAGCAAGGTGGCCTCTGAGAACAAAGGTTCAAACAGAAGAGGGCAGAGAGTGTCCTGAGAAGAACAGGTGGCTGTGTGGTTTGGGGACAAAGCCCCTGCCTCCAGGGCTGCCCTTCAGGCTGTCATCCTGGGGTTGTTCACCCTATCAGTTCCCTGGGTAAAGCTGACTGGGAGATGGCCTGGGGCAGATGTGCCCCTAGGCTGCTTTCTCCCTGGAAAGTCCCTCAAATGTAACAAAGACTCTTCCTTGTCTGTGGGAAGTACCAGGGCTGGGAGGGCTGTGAACTCAGAGACATGCAATTGCTGGATTGAAGCCCTTACTTGCTCCACACGAAAGACCCTGAATGCTGAACTCCCAGCATACTTCCCGCCTTGGGGCCAGAGGCCACCCAGGGACCGAGATATTTGCTGGGAATGCCTGATTTGCTCATTTCTACCTCATTAGCTTTCACGCGGCTAACATATATTAAGCACTGATAAATGTTGCTAGAATGAATTAATAAATGCATAACTCATTTCTTGAGCCAGAAGTCAGAGATCAAGCTGTGGGAAAACATGTCACACATATTTAATAACCGTATTCATTCAGTGTCTATTGAGCTTTTTTTTTTTTTTTGCGGTACGCGGGCCTCTCACTGTTGTGGCCTCTCCCGTTGCGGAGCACAGGCTCCGGACGCGCAGGCTCAGCGGCCATGGTTCATGGGCCCCGCTGCTCCGTGGCATGTGGGATCTTCCCGGACCGGGGCATGAACCCGTGTCCCCTGCATCGGCAGGCCGACTCTCAACCACTGCGCCACCAGGGAAGCCCTGTGAGCTCCTTTTTATAGGGACCATGTAAAGCATTGTGAAGGATACAAAAATAAAATATATGGCTCCTATACCTAAGGACTGGGAACTGTAGTTAGGAAGGATAACTGTTAACACTGGCAATTCTTTTCTTTACCTGGATTGTTTTCCCTTATTCTCCTGTCCAGATGGTTCCCATCCTTTAAGATCCTGTTCATATGATGCCTCTTCCATGAACCTTCCCCCTTCTCTGCATTCCCAGAGTGTATTATAATTATTTCTGTATATGCATTATGTACTATTTTAGGCTATAAGCTTCTTCAGAGTATCATTGGCATCTGAATCATGGATATATTTTCTCATCTGAGAGCCTAATGTAAAACCTAGAACATAGCCGAATCTCAGTGTTTTTAAAATTAATTAACTATTAAACCAATGAAAATACACTAACAAAGAAAACAAATTTTGAGGCTGGCACAGGAATCGGGATAGGCGAAGAGGGAGGAAAGGAATCCAGAACGTAGAAAGGAGCAATGATTTGACAAGTGGAATGAATTATTTCATGGGAAGAACCATTGAGAAGCGAAGAGAGCCCAGTGGTCTGGAACTGACAAGGGGGAAGGTGAGCTATTCCACTGGCCCATAGAATCCAGAGGAGTGGAAGAAGCTGAGGGTGTCCAGAAATACACAGGAAGGTTTAAGCTGTGAGGAAAGCCTCATTATATTTCATCCTGGGTGATGAGACCCAAGATGAAATTGATAAGTAGATTTAGGCTGTAAAGGGGTTTCAGAAATTTCCGGTCAAGATGTCATGGAAAGGTCAGTCTTTCAATAACTTCTACATGTAGAAAATTTTAAAAAGGGAAAATTTCAAAGACAAAGCTGTGTTCAAACACCAGATAAATATCTCTGTGCAGCACAAATGAAATGAATACAAAGTGCAAATTGGGCTGAGACTGGGAGCCTTCTGGGCTCTAGGTCCAGAGGCAGGCAGAGAAAACCAGGTGGTTCAACTCTTGCAGAGTGACATAGACACAAAGGCCTCGCTCCGGGAGATGATCAGTCTCTGTGGTGGTGGGGCTGCCACCCACAAAAAGCGGCTAATAGAACTGCATCTGTTTCCTGGGGCTCTGCTTCAGTGAGGGTGGGAGGAAGCAGACCCAGACGTCCACCTAGAGCCATGGCCAAGAAAATCTCTGTCCAGGACGGGCAATATGAGTTCTGGTTCCATTCTGGGGGCCCTGAGAGGCTATATGGAAGCAACTGCAAAGCTGTTAGACCAGGAAGAATGGAGGGACAGGGAGAGAGGAGAGAGGAGAGACGGAAAGCGAGAGAGACAGACAGACAGAGAGAGATAAAGAGACAGAGGGACATAAAGAAGATGTGGCACATATATACAGTGGGACTATTACTCAGCCAGAAAAAGAAACAAAATTGAGTTATTTGTAGTGAGGTGGATGGACCTAGAGTCTACCAACATTGTAAAGCAATTATACTCCAATAAAGATGTTTAAAAAAAAAAAGAGAGAGACAGAGAGTCAAAGAGACAGAGTGGCAGAGAGAGACAGAGAATGAATAAACTTTTAAAATAAGATCACAAACTAAAATTCCCAAAACATGAAGGGAAAGTAATGCTAAGAAGAAAGCAAAGCCAATAATTTGGGACACGAATTCATCTCAATGAACTGAAAATAATAGAGCAATCTAAAATAATACAGCAATCTAAGGCATGTGGACTTTAAGATATTCAGAATCTTCACAGAGATAAAGGAAGGAAGAATAGCCCCCCATCCCCCAAATAAATTATGACACACTAGAGTAAGAAATAAAGCAAGAAGAGAATTTTATAAAAATGAAACCATTGGAAAACGTGAAAGTAAAAAATGATCATTGAAATGAAAATAATCTCAACAGCCAAGATGAATTTCACACTGGACACAAAGGGAGAATTAGTGAATTGGAAGGCATTAGTGAGAAGGCATGTAGAATAGAGCAGATAAAAGTACGGAAGGGCAGTTAAGAGATGTGGATAACAGCACTTGTCCCAGGAATTCTAGACGAGGAAATAAGAGAGCACCAGTACTTAAAAAGATAATATCTAAAATTTTTCCAGAATTGAAGAAAACATGCATCTTCAGACTGAAAGCGCACATAATGGGCTAAAAATAAATCTACATCACCTAGAAACATTGTGGTGAAATTGAAGAATATAAAGTATAAGGGAATTTTTTTAGATCTACCAGAGAGGGAAAAAACCCAGACCATTTCAGAAAAAGGAATTTCTCTTATACCATCAGTAGGCCACTCATTAACAGCAATAGAAAAGTCAGTGAAGCAGTATCTTCCAAGTATAGAGGGAAAGTAAGGGTTCAGATGGGCTAGAAATTATCTAGGTTTAAAAATGTAATTGGGTTCGATCTCTGGTTGGGGATCTAAGATTCTGCATGCCATAAATAAATAAAAAAAATTTTAAAAAGGGGGACTTCCCTAGTGGTCCAGTTGTTAAGACTCCGTGCTTCCACTGCAGGGGGCATGGGTTTGATCCCTGGTGAGGGAAGATCCCTCATGCCATAAATAAATAAAAAATTTAAAAGAAATGTAATGTAAGGTGAGGAGGAGCAAAATAGGTGAAGGGGATTAAGAGGTATAAAATAAGAAAGTTACAAGGATGTAATGTACAATACAAGAAACATAGTTAATATTTTATAATAACTTTGTATGGAGTATAATCTATAAAAATATCAAACTACTATGTTGTACATCTGAAACTAACATAATATTGTAAGTCAACCATCCTTCAATAAATTAATTAATTAATTAATTAACAAATGTAATGCAAGGGCAAAATAATGATCAACTGAATTTCTGCTCCCCTCCTTTCCCCTCCACTCCATCCCCTAAGCCTTGCTAGCAGAACGACTACAAAAGGCACACCTCAGCTACAACAGTGGTTCTTAACTGTGGAAATTTTGCTTCTCAAGGGACACTTGGCAATCTCTGGAGACATTTTTTGATCGTCATGACTTGGGAGATGCTCCTTGTTTCTAGTGGGTAAAGGCCAGGGATACCACTGAACATACCACAGTGCATAGGACACCATGCCACAGGAAAGAATTAATCCATTCAGAATGTGAATAGTGCCACTGCTGAGAAACCCTGAGTTAGAAGAAATCAAGAAACAACATGAGCCTCCAAACCAGTAAAATATATTAATGTACTCAACTATGGATTATTTACAAACCATTGGTAATGTATAAAAAAGGTGGAAATAAATTCTAGCAGTGGGAGGTGGTTTTAAGTAGTTGGTTAAAGCATGATAAAGTCTTTATTTTGTTAAAGAGGAAGATAGAAATAATAATTTTATACTTTATTTAAAATGTAAATTGTGTGTTTGTTAAAAATTTGGGAATAACAATGAAAAAAAAATAGAAACATACTCTACAGGTTCCAAACCAGTAAATGAGGAAAAGCAAGACTAAGACAACTTGATGAACTTAATATAAGGCAGGAGAAGAGGGACAATAAGCAAAAAGTATGGAAAACAAAAGATACAAAATAAGATAGAAATAAGTTCAAACATATTAGTAGACACAAAAATGAAAAGGAATAATCTCGCCTAGTACAGATCTCAAAGACATCAGGTTGAATGGAAAAATCAAGTGGTATGTTGCTATATAGAGGCTGACGATACCATGTGTGTAAAAATTATATATTTAACTGAATTTCAATTATAGATAAATGCATACACAGTAAATATTTTAAAACATGAATGGGAAAGTTACACACTACCTTCAGGATACTGGTTTGTTGTGGGTGGGAGAGGAATGAGACTGGAAAAAGAGAACATAGGAAACTTCAACCTTTTCTCTGAAATACTTCATTTCAAGAAAAGAAAAAATATGAAGCAAAGATGGACAACATTTGCGTATTGAGTACACAGGTGTTCGTTAGCTTTCATAGTTTTCTGAATGTTCAAATTATTTTAAAAAGTCATTATAATTGGATTGAAAAATGGAATAAAAGCTGTCCCAAGAAAAAATGAAAAAGCATTCTGATAGAGTTTTAGAAGTGAATATGCAGTTTTTATGATGATGCTTTCTTACAAATCTGGTTTCATTACTTATTAAAAATGTCTAGTAATTATTTTTAGATTGTCGTGTTTAATTCCATATTCATTCTCTTTCTATCAGATAGTCATATAACAAATATACGTAAAATAAACCAACCAATAAACAGGTAAATAAATACACTCATAAATAGGTAAATACATAAATAAAATACCTTAAGTTCACCCATAAGGGAATGCAGTGTCTGCAGGACATAGTGTAAGGAAATCATAGGCGTGAAACGTGTAATGGAGAGAGGTCTGCTCCTATCCCAGCTCTGCCATGCGGAACCGCGGGCAGGCATTAATCACCAGGAGATCGGACTCCTTGTAAAAAATAAAAGAGGTTAATAACCCTTGCCTGATATGATTGAAATGACAAGAGGGAAAGCACTGTGCAAAATTTAACAGGCAAGTAAGATGTGTGAGATAAGAACAGAGATGAGCTGAGTTGGCTGTGAAAATTCAGCTAGGGGAAATGGGACTAGAATGTATGCCCCCAATGGTGGGGTATAGAGAGGGGAGATGCTTGTGAAGTAGGACATTTCCACCCCCTATTCGACATGTACCTTAGGCCAAAGTGGACTAAAACTAATTGCAAGCACTCTATCCCAGAGGGCATCTCCCTACCTGCTGCTAGAATTGGGTAACGGGCAATGATGCAGGACAGGTCAGCTGGAAACCAGCATTCACTGGAGCAGTCAGCTGCTGAATACAGATGCACTTTACATATATATGTAATAAGACTGACAAAGGTATCAGTGGAAAGTATGCTGAGAAGGGTAATTGCTTTGGAGGCCACATATCCAAATATTGACCCAACTTGGGAGCATTAGCATAACTATTGTCTCCTGACACCTGGGGAGATGGTAGGCACACTAGCCATAGGCTAAATGAGTTCCCACAAATTCTCTGGTCCCCGTCAATCCAGCAGTTACTGCCATGCTGGTCCCTGTGGCAGCTGGGCAGCAAGCTATATTGGTTTAATATAATTTGGAAATCTATAACACTTTCCATTTTCCTTTGTATCCCAAAGCGTTTATTGTTTAAAGAAATTAAGTTAGAATTTTCTCAGGACTATAACTGGAGCAGAGAAGAAAAAGAACTTCTCAGCTGCAATGGATATCAAAAGAGGTCTCACAGTGGTCCATGGAAATTATACTTAGATAAACGCTTCTATCATTCCTCCAAACAACCACCACAAAACAACAAATATCATTTATTGAGTGATTACTATGTGGCATGCACTTTGCTGAGTGCTTTATATGTATTATCTCATTTATACCTTACAATTATCCTATTAGGTAGTTATAATTATTGTATTGATTCTGTAGGTGAGGACATTGAAGCCTAGAGGTCACACAGCCAGTACTTAACAGAATAGGAATTTCAACCCCCATTTGTGGCTGTCCAGAACCTGAACTCTTAAACACTAGTGTTTTTTGAAACTTAGGCAGCTAGGTACTCTCCTGACTTTTTCCAAATCCACCTACCGCCTAAATGATTATTTATTAAATATTTGTTTAACCCAATTTCCCCTCCCCAACTTAAAAAAAAACATTTCATAGTTGAGAAACAGATATAGAAAGCCACACAAACATATATATTAATTAATGAAGGCAAACATCTTTGTAATTATCACCCAGGTCAAGAAATAGAACTTTGCTACCTGCCTCAGAACCTCCTTCATGTGCCGTGTCTCAACCAGAACTCCCTTCCCTTCTCCCACAAGTAACCACTATCTTGACTTTTTGGGTGTTTCCTTATAGTTTTATCATCCCAGTTTGTAACCCTGGGCATAGTAGTTTAGTCGTGCTCTTTATAGAAACATGATATGCCTTTAATGCATTCTTTTTTTTTTTTTTTTTTGCGGTACGCGGGCCTCTCACCGTTGTGGCCTCTCCCGTTGCGGAGCACAGGCTCCGGACACGCAGGCTCAGCGACCATGGCTCACGGGCCCAGCCGCTCCGCCGGCATGTGGGATCCTCCCGGACCGGGGCACAAACCCGTGTCCCCTGCATCGGCAGGCGGACTCTCAACCACTGCGCCACCAGGGAAGCCCTCCCCCATTTTTTATAGTTCTACTATATCTTCATTGTCGGAGTTATAACCATTTCATACTATACTTTTTCTTTTTCAGCCCTCAGTCATAGCTGTTCAAGTAATTATATCCTTAATGCTTGTGTAAAAGGTGCTGTAGTCATTTTAGTTGTCTGAAGCTTGTTCTCTACTAGATTTCTCAAGAAATGCTCATGAGAACAGTATTCTCTGGGTTCTTGTATGTTATTAACAGCTTGTGTTCTTCATCCTTGAAGGTTAGTTTTGCTTGATATAAAATCCTTAGGTCATTCTTTCTTTCCTTGATTATATTACCAATGTTTCTCCATTGTCTTCTACTATCATTTTTTTTTTGAGTTCGCGTTTTTAAAAAAATTCGATTTACTGAGGTATAATTTACATGCAGTAAAATTCACCAGTTTTAAGTTTCTTGAATTTATTGAAAAGATTGCCTCATTCTTATGTCACTTGTATATTGTTTGAGAAGTTGGAGGTTAACTTGGTACTCATTCAGTTTAAGTGACTTGGGTTTTTTGTCTGGCATAAAGCATTGCTGGCAGACATCTGATAATGATCTCATTTTCTTTCCTTTGTAAGTCACCTGCTCTTTTCATCTAGTTATTGCTCATTTTCTTTCTTTTTTAAAAGTCAGTTAATTATACAAATCTGTCTTGCTCATGGTCATTCTGAGTTGATATGCTCGGATATGTAATTTATGATGTTCTTTTGCTTTGATTTTCTTCTTCAGGGATTTCTATTAACTGTATACTAGATTTTCTTTGCCTCTCTTTAATGTTTTTCTCTTTATCTCATTTTTTCTTTCTTTATTCCTATTTGATTTAAAAACTTCCTTGTTTTCACCTCTAATTCCTCTTAAGGAGCTGTCCGTTGTACTTATTGCCCCATGTGTTCGCTTTTGTTTAGTTCTCACTTCTGAGATGAATTGTTCTTTTGTTTTTATTTCCTGAGTTCTGTTACCTCATTTCTGAGATTTGTGTAGTTCTGATTTATATTATTCATTCATCTCTCTTATCACTTTTAAATGTCTTTCAGTTAGTTTTGAAACAGAAGGTTACAGTTTTGATCTCTTTGTGGGCATTTTTCTTTCCTGGAAGGCTTATTATTCTGCTCTTTATTCTTATTTTTTTCTTATGGTTATTTTGTGTGGGATTTGACCTCAATACTTTTTGCATGCTTTTATTTATATGAAATGTTTCCTTGAAATTTTAGGAAAAAGCTGTGTTCAGGTCAAAATAGACTTTCTAACTTCAAAGAGCTCTCTCTTCTGTGGTTTTGTGTCCTACTGAAAAAATAGCACTTGGCTTTCTAAAGTCTGCTGGCTGTGCTACTCTCCCCCAATTTATTCTCCATTTTTTCTTCATCTCTATTTTCCTTATCCTGCTCAATTGTAATCTCATCCCAACAGTTTCTCCTCAGTCTGAGTCTTTCTCTTGGAAGGGGTCCTTAACTGGTCAATTTTGAGAGTTTATAGGTGCTAGACTTCTCCACTGTCTTCAAACCTTACTGCAGTTCACTTGTATTCAGCCACAACTGAGAGGGAAAAATAACTCTTTGTCTCAGCTTCTTTTGTCAAATTAGTCTGCCAAGCTTTCCAATCAATACTTGTTAGCTATTTTTTGTTTGTTTGTTTGTTAGCTATTTTGACATTCTCCTCATGTTGCCTGTGAACTTTTGGTTTTGCTCTCTAGTTGTGTTCTTTGTTTTAGTGTGAGGATCAGGGAGACTAAAAAAAAACAAAAAAAACAAAAACTATGCAGTTGCTGTCTTCTGATTGCCCCAGAATCTTCTGCTAACATTTTTTTAGTTCCATTAAAAAAAGAAAATGGGTATATTGAGGTGAAATCTACATGTAAAAAATGCACCAGTTTTATGTTTCTTGAGTTATTGGCAATGTTGCTTCATTATTGAGTTGCTTTGTGTATTTTTTTGAGAAGGTGGAGGCTAAATTGGTATCCATGAATTGTAAATGATTTAGTCTTTATGTCTGGAGTCCCAGAAAAAAAGTTTTAATTAACTTCAGCATCTTAATAATTTTACTATGCTATGTCCTAGTGTTAATTATTTGGGTTCCAGTGTTTTGAGGTATACTATGGACTCTTTCAATATGTAGATTCAGTTCTTTTTTTTTATTTTTGGAAGGTTTTCTTGCATTATAGTTTAGACATTTTTATTTTGTTCTGCTTGCTTTTCCTCTATGGAATTATTTCACCTACTTCTTTATTTTCTTATCATTCTCTCAGCTGTTTTCATTTCTCTTCTCAATTTCACTTAATATACTTTCAATCAGATCTATTTTCACCTGAGCTCATAAAAATTTAGTCTTCATTTCTGAGAAGAATTTGTCTTTTTCTTCAATTTTTTTCATTGAGTTCAAGTTCAGCCAACTCTCATTTTATGTCTTTTTTTTTTCTAAGTCTGTAATGAGTTTTTGAATTTCTGGTTGAAAGAGGTCTTTCTTCTACAACTGCTATTTAAATGATATTTAATTCACGTTGAGGCACTGTGTTACAGTTTTCCTCTGCTTCACGGTTGATTTGGGGGAGAATTTTTTTTATCATTTGAGAAGTTTTGATTCTCAATTTCTATTTTCTTTTTGTAGCAGCTTTGCGTGATGTTTCCTGAAAAATTAATATAAAGAATTGTTATCTAGTAGTAGGTAGTTGACTACTAAGGGATAAAAGAGGACTCTCAGGATTCCAGAAGTAACAAGTTAAAGAAATCAGCTACTGCTTTTAGGCTGAGGAAAAATAGAAATAATGCAACTAAGGATTTAGAAGAACATCCTTATATCCCTTAAGCATGAGATTCAGACTTATTTAAAGAGGAACGTACAGCCTGCCTATAAAGGCAAGACTTGCTGGAAGGCATGGATTAAGTGTCAATGCAGTTGCCTAAGGGTGTAGCTGCAGCTGCTGTGGAAGTGGTTCACTGGAACCAACCAGAACCAGCTGCTAAGTGGGGAGAGGATGGCTTGAAGATGTAATTGGAGGCACCAAGGAAGTAGCCCACTAGAGTGGGTCAGAAGTGTTTACCAGATAGGGACAGAGTGGCCTGAGGGCACAGCTAGAATGGGTCCATTATGGCCACTAGGCTGCAATGCTGAATAAAGAATGGTAGACTAGAATCTGGAAGAAGCGCCTCTTCATGTGGCTATCACCTTGGTGTTACTCCAGCATCTCCTGTTGATAAAGCTTCACATTGTGTCAGCTGGCAAAGGACATGTTTGTCCTTTGCAAACATGTCCTAGACATGTTTACAGGGTCTAGCTTCATTATCACAAAGTAGGTCAAGGAAGGGTGGGTTTGGAACAGGGAGACAGTAAACTGATACCTGGTACAGAGAAGTTCTTTTTCAACTTGTCTTCTCTCCCAGAAGCTGTGCCTTTCCAATACTGCCAGCTTTGTAACAGTACCCTTTCAACCCCCTTACTTTCAATTCCCAGTTACCAGTAGTCTTATTTACTATCCCAGACATTTTCTCAGTATTTCTCAGCTCAGGATGAAATCATCACTTTCTGAAGGTGTATTTATATTTCTTCTGCCATCTCTAGGACATTGTATCTCCTTTTCTTCACAGTCGTCCCTGGAATCTCTGCTCTAGCATGAGCTACAGGTGTGGTTCTTCTGGTTTAGATGTTCATTTTCCCACTTACTTGTAAAATGAAGCTTGTAGCTTTCTTTTTGTATCAGTAAGCTACTATCATGTAAGAAATCACCTATGTAGCCTGTAACAGCAAGCATTTATTTCTTGCTTAATCATCTTTGGGTTTGTTGGAATTTGGCTGATCTAGACTGAGCTTGACTGGTCTTAATTACAAACTGTGGGTTGGGTCCACATCTATTGAATGTGCCTTTCATTCTCCTAGTGGCCTTGGAAGACATGTTATTTCAGGACAAAAGACAGGAGTGCAAGAAACCAAGCCCCTCTATGAGAACACATTTCAAATCTCTACTTACAACACATCCCATTGACCAAAGAAAGGCATATGAATGAATCCAAAGTCAATGGGGCAGAAAAATTTGTTTTCTCTGTGGAAGTTGGAAGAGACAGGAAGTGAATATTTTCCAAACAATAATCTTACGTACTGTAGGCTTCCCTCTTGTTCATAAATAAATATCTATGTCCCTCCCATATTCAAAATAAACTCACTCCCATCCCAAGAGCCCCCGAATTCTTATCAAATCATGGCATAAGGCTTGAAGTCCAGGATCTCATAATCTACACCAAATCTGTATTTGTCTTCTTCTCTTGATCCAGAGATTTGTGAGCTAAGAAGACAAATTGTTATCTACCACCACTCCATGTATAGAGAGTATAAAATTGTGGACCGGAAGCAGGTAAACTGCACCCTCATCAATTAACTGCACTCTAAACTTTCTAATTTTAAAAGGGAAAGAATAGCAATCATATAGCACATAGTCACTGATCCACAGAAATTCTGAAATCCTGCTGGGAAAGTTTTGTCAGGTTCTTCTATATTGGGAGTAGCAATTTTCCTCCATTAGGTCCTGGCGATCCCCCGTAGGAACAGTCCTAAGTCCCTTGTTCCTCGCTATTCTTGGCTCTACCTTTGGGGAGTTCTTTCTTGTTTTATCATTTGATTCCTATCAACACAAATGCCAAAAACCACACACACACACACACACACACACACACATATTTTTTAATACATGCCTTTCTCTTTCTAGACTTAAATTGCAACAAATTCGGACACTCCACTCTTCCATGGGGTCATGCTCTCCAGCTTTCTACTTGCCCTCTAGTTTAGTTGAAAGGATCTAATAGACTTTACCTTCATCTCTTCAGAGATATAAGCACGTCTTATAGCCACACCCTTGATCTGATGCTTATTCTGAGGTCATGTGTGACTGGAAGAACCTGGATTTGGCATTTTCTCTGAGGCTGTGTCATAATGATAACAATTTGATTTAGTAGTAAGCACTTTTATTTTACAACCCTGTAATTTTCTTCTAAATATTGCTTGCAAACTGGGTGGTATTTTTCTGATCTAATCACTTTCATGTATATCAAATGCAGCTAGTCGCAACCAGCTCACACTTTGAATGTTCTACCTCAAAACTTCATTGGACACTAAATATTTATTAGGTACATTTTCCGCCTTCTAAGATACTGCAGGTAATATTTACCAAGTAATTTGCCACTGCACAACATAGACATGATTTTTCATCATTTCATCGCCTACTTCCTAGTCCCAAAATGAATACCAAATGTTTCAAGTTTGTTACAGCAGCATCTCACTTCTGGTACTAATTTCTTGTTTAAAAAAACATATAGGGCTTCCCTGGTGGCGCAGTGGTTGAGAGTCCGCCTGC
>NW_020176571.1:9739978-9749177 GCF_003031525.2 Neophocaena asiaeorientalis asiaeorientalis
AAAAAAAAAAAAAAAAAAAAAAAACATATAAATGTGTATATATATATATATTTACAGTAGGTTCTTGTTGGTTATCTATTTAAAAACTAGCAGTGTGTACATGTCAATCCCAAACTCCCAATCGGTCCCTTCCCCCCCTTCCACCCCCCTCCCTGTAACCATAAGTTCTCGAAGTACATTTTGTGAGTCTGTTTCTGTTTCATAAATAAGTTTGTTTGTATCGTATATTAACACATATATGTGGAATCTAGAAAAATGGTACAGATGAACCTATTTGCAGGGAGGAATAGAGATGCAGACATAGAGAATGCACATGTGGACACAGGGGTGGGGGAAAGGGAGGGTGGGACGAACTGGGAGATTAGGATTGACATATATACACTACCATGTGTAAAATAGATGGCTAGTGGGAACCTGCTGTACAGCATGGGGAGCTCAGCTCAGTGCTCTGTGATGACCTAGAGGGGTGGGATGGGGGTGTGGAAGGGAGGTCCAAGAGGGATCCATAGAAATTCTGAAATCCTGCTGGGATATAAGTATACATACAGCTGATTCACTTGTTGTACAGCAGAAACTAACACAACATTGTAAAGCAACTATATTCCAATATAAAAACTTTGAAAAATTTTTTAAATCTTTATTTTTTAAAATTACACTCTGCATGTGAGTGATATCATATGATATTTGTCTTTGTCTGACTTACTTCACTTAGTATGATCATCTCTAGGTCCATGTATGTTGCTGCAAATGGCAGTATTTCATTGTTTTTATGGCTGAGTAATATTCCATTGTATATATGTATATATATACCACACCTTCTTTATCCATTCATCTGTTGATGGACATTTAGGTTGCTTCCATGTCTTCGCTATTGTAAACAGTGCTGCAATGAACATTGGGGTGCATGTATCCATCCTTTCTAACCATGTTTTTCTCCAGATATATGCCCAGGAGTGGAATTGCTGGGTCATATGGTAGTTCTATTTTTAGTTTTTTAAGGACCCTTCATACTGTTCTCCATAGTGGCTGTATCCATTTACATTCCCACCAACAGTGCAAGAGGTTTCCATTTTCTCCACACCCTTTCCAGCATTAATTGTAGATTTTTTGGTGATGGCCATTCTGACTGGTGTGAGGTGATACCTCATTGTAGTTTTTACTTGCATTTTTCTAATAATTAGTGATGTTGAGCATCTTTTCATGTGCCTCTTGGCCATCTGCCTGTCTTCTTTAGAAAAATGTCTATTTAGGTCTTCTGCCCATTTTTTGATTGGGTTGTTTGTTTTTTGGATATTGAGCTACATGTACTGTTTGTAAATTTTGGAGACTAATCCTTTGTTGGCCACATAGTTTGCAAATACTTTCTCCCATTCTGTGGGCTGTCTTTTCCTTTTGTCTGTGGTTTCCTTTGCTGTGGAAAAGCTTTTGAGTTTAATTAGGTCCCATTTGTTTATTTTTGTTTTTCTTTCTATTACTCTGGGAGATGTGTTGAAAAAGGTATTGCTGTAATTTATGTCAAATAGTGCTCTGCCTATGTTTTCCTCGAAGATTTTTATAGTATCCAATCTTACATTTAGGTCTTTAATCCATTTTGAGTTTATTTTTGTGTATGGTGTTAAAGAACGTTCTAGTTTCATTTTTTTACATGTAGCTGTCTAGTTTTCCCAGCACCATTTATTGAAGAGACTGTCTTTTCTCCATTGTATAGTCTTGCCTCCTTTGTCATTGATTAATTGACCATAGGTGCGTGGGTTTATTTCTGGGCTTTCTATCCTGTTCCATTGATCTATATTTCTGTTTTTGTGCCAGTACCGTACTGTTTGGTACTAATTTCTATGTCAACTATTGCTGCCAAACAAATAACCCTTAAACTCAGGAGTATAAAACAATATTCCCTAAGAGACTACTACAAGCAACACTATGCCAATAAAATGGACAACCTGGAAGAAATGGACCAATTCTTACAAAGGTGTAACCTTCCAAGACCGAACCAGGAAGAAATAGAAAATATGAACAGATCAATCACAAGTAATGAAATTGAAACTGTGATTAAAAATCTTCCAACAAACAAAATTCCAGGACCAGATGGCTTCACAGGTGAATTCTATCAAACATTTAGAAAAGAGCTAACAATTTCTATCCTGTTCCATTGATCTATATTTCTGTTTTTGTGCCAGTACCGTACTGTTTGGTACTAATTTCTATGTCAACTATTGCTGCCAAACAAATAACCCTTAAACTCAGGAGTATAAAACAATATTCCCTAAGAGACTACTACAAGCAACACTATGCCAATAAAATGGACAACCTGGAAGAAATGGACCAATTCTTACAAAGGTGTAACCTTCCAAGACCGAACCAGGAAGAAATAGAAAATATGAACAGATCAATCACAAGTAATGAAATTGAAACTGTGATTAAAAATCTTCCAACAAAATAAATGCTGGAGAGGGTATCGAGAAAAGGGAACCCTCTTGCCCTGTTGGTTGGAATGTAAATTGATACAGCCATTATGAAGAACAGTATGGAGGTTCCTTAAAAAACTAAAAATAGAATTACCGTATGATCCAGCAATCCCACTACTGGGCATATACCCAGAGAAAACCATAATTCAAAAAGACACATGCACCCCAATGTTCACTGCAGCACTATTTACAATAGCCAGATCAGGAAACAGCCTAAATGCCCATCGACAGGCGAATGGATAAAGAAGATGTGGTACATATATACAATGGAATATTACTCATCCATAAAAAGGAACTAAATTGGGTCATTTGTTGAGACGTGGATGGATCTAGAGACTGTCATACAGAGTGAAGTAAGTCAGAAAGAGAAAAACAAATATCGTATATTAACACATATATGTGGAACCAGAAAAATGGTACAGATGAACCGGTTTGCAGGGCAGAAATTGAGACACAGATGTAGAGAACAAACGTATGGACACCAAGGGGGGAAAACCGTGGTGGGGTGGGGATGGTGGTGTGCTGAACTGGGCGATTGGGATTGACATGTATACACTGATGTGTATAAAATTGATGACTAATAAGAACCTGCTGTATAAAAAAATAAATAAAATAAAAGTTTAAAATAAATAAATATTCACTTTCACTTGTTTTTGCATGTTAACTGGGACTCAGCTGATATACTCTGGGTTAGGCTGGGTTTGGTTATAACCTGCAGGTTGCATCTACATCGTCTTCAAGTGTCCCTCATCCTTTTTGGACCAGCTGCTAAATAAGGCATATACTTTTCATGGCAAGAGACCAGACCCAACCACACAAGCACATATCGGGTTTCTGCCTGCATCATGTCCCCAACATGTGACTGGCTGAAGCAAGTCACCTCACCATGCTCAGTGTCAGAGGTGGTGGTGGTGATTCTTAGGTGGGAGGGAAAGTGAGCTATACTCTGTCTCCTAGTGATGCATTAGGGCCAGAGGTTTGACTATATTTGTTCCACTCGTGGTCCATTTGTTTTTTTTGGGGGGGGGTATGTGAGAAATTTAAAACAGCTGCCATTATCCTATGAAAAACTAGAAGTTCTCTGTTTAAATCAACTTAATTTTTTAAAACTAAATTTATTAAATAGTAATATCCATTAAAAAATTTAATGTGTGACATATATTTGTCATATCATCACATATATATGATTTTACACACATATTAAAATTTTAAGAAAAAATTCCCTATACTGCATACAACCTTCTGATTTACCAACTTGGGCACATGTACCAAACTTTTGGAAAAATACTGTCTTAACCTGTAAAGTTTCCCTAAATCGCTGATGTAGGTGTCCCTTGTCCTTTCGACCCATACGAGAAAGGTGCCTTCATCCTATGGATCTTAATAGCCTGGGTGATAGTCTAACCAAAAGTGGGAGTCCGGCTGCTCGCTGCTCGAAAGCCAATGAAGAGGCAAGTTTGGTGGAAAGTTTGCTTTATTTTGGATGCCAGCAACTGGGCGGGGTGGGGTGGGAGGTAGGGTGGACTCCTGTTCAAGGGCCAGCTTCCTACCACTGACAACCAGTGGGCAAGATCTTTTGTAGATGGAGGGAGGGGGCTACATGCAGAAACAGTCATCTCTCACAGTCATCTTGAAATTGGCCATGGGTCGTCTGCCCAGCATCCTCTTGATTATTTTAGGCACAGTTAGTCTTCAGTTCCGGGGTTGGTTTGTTTCCATTTCTTCGAGGCAAATTCTCAGAATTGTGGCAGCTTATGTCATGGCTACAGTCTGGTCATCATGTAGTTAACTTCTTCCACCTGGTGAGGGTTTCAGTATCGACAAGGCAGCTCCCAGGATATGGCTCAGAATATTACCTATAGTCCTTGAGAAGGAACCGAAAGTCCTTAAGTATGCTTAATGACTAAACTATTATTATTTAGTCTTGTTGGACAGTTTTCCTTTGTTTCTGCATTTGCTCACGTCTATGATTAAACTTATTCTTCGTCCACAGACAAAAGGCAGACAGAGGACATGTGTGTGTGTGGGGCGAGGACCATAGAGTCCTGTTCCACTTCAATAGGTTTGACTACTGCACTTGGCATGCAGTAATAACCAACACTTACACAGCACTCACCATGTCATAGAGGTGCTCCAAGTGCTTTACACATTAGCTAATATATCCTCACCACAACCCTCCAAAATTGGTACTATTATTATCCCCACTTTACAGATAAAGTAACTGAGGCACAGGGAATATAAGCAATTTGCCCAGAGTTACAGATTTAACAAGTAGCTAAGCCCAGATTCAAACCCAGGCAGTATGGTTCCAGAATCCAAGTTCTTAACGACTTGAATGTTCTACCTCTCATGGCAGGTGCTCAGTAAGGGTTTGATGAACGAATGGTTGCACAAAATCCACCACATGGTTGAGCAGAAAAAAACAAATTTAGGGCCACTGGATGGCATTTAGATTTACAGGACCCTTATAGCACAGACCGCCTCTGTAATGTTAGGACCTGCTGTTTGTTTCATAAATGGATATCAAACAGCCCTGTCCCCCAACCAGCTATTAAAACAGTACTCTATTTAAAAAGAACTAAATGCAATGTGCTATTTGCTTGGTACTTTGCCTGCAGACAGGCATTAACTCACCACCAGACAGAAGTGAACCTCCTTTTCCTCACTGCTTTGCAGCCTCCTTGCTAAAACAATATCAGAGGCCCCTGTGAGATATCGATGTGTATCCTGAATGGGTTAAGAGCTCCAGGCGCCATCCTAAGGTGCCCTTAATAACAGATGATCTCTTTTCTTTTTCCTTTCTCCCTGGAGGCAAACATGAACTCAGCTGGCTCCTAGAATTTATTGGTGCTTAAAATAAATTAACTAGAACCAAAGAGCCTTTCTGAGGTGATGGTACTAGTCTGGAGTGCCCTGAAGACAGTAATCCATTTCAATTCCAATATCTCTGCCTTTTGGGCAACATGATGGGAGCCCACAGTGTTTGCCATGGTCTCGGGGCAAGCACCGGGCAGGCTTCTGGAGCTGGAAGTCCCTTACACTTTGAGGCTTTGATATAGATTTCTCTGTCTGCTCGCCTGTATGTAATTGGGAGGGGCACCAGAGCAAGAAAGAGTAATGTGACCTTTCAGGGCTGTGTAAACAATCATGTCCTCTCTGAATTTGTAGGTTGAGTGATGATGTAAATTAGGGCTTTGGCTTATTCTTCGGGGTGAAGTACCCAGACCTTGAGTTACCTTGAGAATATTTCATCATTATTTCTTCATACCCAGTAAGAGCTCTGCCCTGCCCCCCTTCTTAATTAAAGAATCCTTACATCCTTGTAATAAAATTTCACCCTGTGCTCTCATCTCCTATCCCGCACTTCAGCTCTGTCTCCTCCCTCCTCAGGGACGGTAAAGAATCAAAGAACATCCCAGCCTGACCAAAAGCCATACAGAAGAATTTACTTAGCATCCATTTAATAAGTATTTACTGAGCATCTTCTAGATATTGGGAGAGTCTTAGCAGAGCCCTACCGCTCCATGCTAAGTCCTGGGAGAGTAGACAAAAAAGGGAAACCTGGATTTCATTTTTGGTCCAGCTCTGTGACCTGGGTAAATTAACCTCTGGGTTGCTTCAATGGCAGGTTTGGGATTACAATGTTTATATTGTGAGTTTTAAAAGAAATACTTTATGTATGATGTGTCACATAGTGTTCCCTTTAATAAAAGCTCAACAGGGACTTGCCTGGTGGTCCAGTGGTTAAGACTCGGTGCTCCCAATGCAGGGGGCCCAGGTTCGATCCCTGGTCAGGGAACTAGATCCCGAATGCCACAACTAAGAGCTCAACAAATGCTGGTACTACTCTATCCCCTTTCCCCCCTCCTCCCCAGGAAGAGGAAACAAAGATAACTATGATACAGCCTTTCTTCTTGAGAGGCTCGTAGTTCAGTGGGGAAATACTTTGTAAAGAGATAAACTCTAATAAAAGGTCTGCAGAGGATGAACAGCATGCTGTGGGAGCCCAGAGGAGGAAGCAGCTGATTTTCTAACAAAATGAAAGCTGGGGAGGCTTTACTGGTAGGATCGCTCAGCTTCTTTATTTTACAGGTGAGAAAACTCATTCCCAGAGAGGTCATGTGACTTGTTCGAGGTCATGTGACTTTTTCAAGGTCATGGTGCCTTCGCGGAAGAGCTGAGAGTAAAACTCAGGACTCCAGATCCCCAGCTTGGGGCTGAGGTCACACAGACTATGAGGCAGTCATTGAGACAGGAAAGAATACAGGTATCTTACTAAACAGAAAAGTGCAAAGCTGGATTTTGAGTTGATGGGTCTAGAAGCTGGAAGAGGGCTCTAGAGCGAGGGAACCCGGGACTCATCTCATGCTGGACAGAGTGCCTACTCTGTAATTGGAAACTTGAGTACAGTTAATGGTTTGATGATCCCCGTGCTCTCTCAGAAAGTAGGTTTATTGTCCCAGAAGCCAGACCTGAGAGTGAGTTCTGCAGGACAGTGCATTTTAAGGCAGGGCACAGTAGAGAAAAAGAAGCAGGAGGAGGATGGTGTATGTCCTTGACGTTGGAACCACCGCGAAGGTCCTCAAGAATCTTGGTGTTGAAAACAAACCTGCAACTGAAACTAAACCATATTTAAATCTGGAGCGAAAGCTTCATTTCATCTAGACCCAAGTTATGGTTTTGGATTATGCAGATGTTTAACGAATGTAATTTTAAAAATAATTAAATTGTAAATTAATTAATTAAAAATTAATTTTTAAATTGTAATTTTAAGAATTTACAAATTTTTCATGCCTATAGAATTGTCTTCAGAGACCCTGACCCAAGACCTGAAACTTATCGTCCACGCCTCCCTGCCGCCCTCACTGGGTGGCCCTAGGAGCTCCCCAAGTCCCTCGGCAGGAGGGGAGGGAGAAGTTGATGTGTGAAGTTGAAGTTCATGTTGTTACGAGTGGCTTCAGGCTTAGCCTGAGCTATTAAGGACCAGTTTACCTAAATCCTCCCTAGCCCACCAATGTTTCAATTGCATTGCATGTTTTAAACTCTAGAGCAAAATAGGAAAAGCAGCCTAATGACTTGGGTGTTGGAAAACGGAGAAAGAAATAGAAATAGAAATAATCACCCACTTCACTCCTCATCTCCTGCCTCTGGTTCCAGTATGAGATGGTATTTACACTTCAGGTGATCTAAGGAGGATGTAGTCCCCATTTTTTATTTTGTAGGGGAAAGAAGATCAGAAGTGATTTGAGCCTCAAAGCAGCAATAAAACAGAGCTGTATTTCCCGCCATCCTAAGTCCCTGGCAGGTGGGTGGCAACCTTAGGGGGTCTCCACTCCCCACGCCTTCTTCCCCTCTGTCCTCCCCCCCTCCACCAAACAGAGCAGAGGTTCTTGTCAGAATGGGCGACTATTTTTCTTTCTAAGATTTCTTTCTTCTTAAGGTCAGGTCAGAGTCTAATTATTATTATTGGCCGATCAATTTATCTTATTGAAAAAGTTGGTGTTTAAGAGCAGAAATAAAATTATTTTTCTGGCTAGGTTTGATGACCCTTAGAAGATTGTCTCTTATTTTGAGTCTATATAAAGTCAAAATATACTCATTCTCTGAGTTTCGGATACTGTATTAATATGACTTTTGTTTCCTTATTCTAAGGGGGTTGGAAACAAACTAAAACAATTATCCTTTTGGGAAAATGTTCAGTGTTTAAGCCCACATCTAATTTCCAGTTCCTCATCTCCCAAGGCTCCGTAATTACAGTGAGAACTTTAAGGACTCTCCTGTGTATTTGTTCTTTGGGCTTAAATTGCCTTCCTCGGCAAGAAAGCAAATTGGGCACGACTATCAGCGTTCGGCATCTCTTGGCAACCAACTGCACTTCCGATGGGCCGTCTATGGCTTTTTAAAAATTTATTTATTTTTAACATCTTTATTGGAGTACAATTGCTTTTACAATGGTGTGTTAGTTTCTGCTGTATAACAAAGTGAATCAGCTATACATATACATATATCCCCATATCTCCTCCCTCTTGCGTCTCCCTCCCACCCTCCCTATCCACACCAACCATGGCTTTTTTTTTTTTAACTTTTTAATATGGGAATTTTCAAATACATATACAAAAGTAGAGAGAATGATGAACCCACATACCCATCGCCCAACTTTAACAGTTATCCTTTTTAAAACCCTCTCTCCTCTCTTCCCAGCATCCCCACTGCTGCAAAGAAAAGTGCGGCCAGGTCCGGGGCTGTTGCCTTTCCAAAGCTCTTAGGACATTCATAGAGCGGAGGTTGTGATACCCAGTGTTATCCAATGTGATGGCCCAAAGTGGGAGCCTTTCAGCCTTGCCTCCCACTCCCTTAAGGCTGGCAGCCTTCGGTGTCTACACAGATTGTAAGTGAGCCAGAGGAGTTCGCACGCCCCCTAATTTGTCATCACCTTGGAGCAGTCAGAACGGATAGGCCATGTGAGTGCAGTATTTGCATAAGCAGGGTGCCAGGGCGCAGGAGGTAGACGGTGCCATTGAGGACTTTGGCAGCCACCCGCCCTTCCCGGCAGAGCTCTGCAGCTACAGGACAGGGATGAGAATCCTCCCTCAAATTTCCCACTGGGAGAAGGAAAGCTCGATGGAGAAAAGGTAGAGAAAGTTTGTGTTTTAAAGCTGGCTAATGCTAAATTATGGAGGAGCTCTTTGGGAATCCTTTTTTTTTTTTTTTTTTTTTTTTTTTTGGGGGGGGGG
>NW_020176571.1:9749282-9888343 GCF_003031525.2 Neophocaena asiaeorientalis asiaeorientalis
GGCGGGCCTCCCAGTGCTGTGGCCTCTCCCGTTGCGGAGCACAGGCTCCGGACACGCAGGCTTAGCAGCCATGGCTCACGGGCCCAGCCACTCCACGGCATGTGGGATCTTCCCGGACCGGGGCACGCACCAGCGTCCCCTGCATCGGCAGGCGGACTCTCAACCACTGAGCCACCAGCGAAGCCCTGGGAATCCTTTTTGATCTACATAAGTGACAGAGCTGCAACGTGAGCCATGTAACTAACACCGGTCACAGGGCACCTGCTGGCACTGACATTTCCCTTTAGTTTCTGCCCACCCCCTTCCTCATTTGCAGCCTTCTCTGCAGTCCCCAGCCCTGTCCCCTCCCACTAGGGGAAGAAGCAATTCTTCCTTCTGGTCTTGGTGGATCTTGAGAGGAGCTGGCACAGTCAAGCGGAAGGTGTCTGACTAAGAGCACACACAGTGTCCCGGGGGATGGTTCCTGATGCCCAGCTCTATTGCTGCAAATAAGCAGGAGGTTGTACTTTCCTGAGGCCTGGACGTGGCGCGAGCATCCAAGGGAGCATCAAACTACTAGAGGAAAAAGGAGAAAAGGGTGATACCGGCGCATTTTGTTTGCATCAGGCAAGAGGTGAAGGCCTGGAGAAAATGCTGCCCTTTGATTGTGCGGAGAGATACTGACAATCCGTATGAAAACGGCACCAACAAGGCGATGGTTTTTCACGTTGTTTTCTTACTTCAGTTGCTACAAAGGTCAGTGGAACTCAGACGTTTGGCGGTGGCTCCTCTCAAATGAGAGTAAGAGCCCAGGGGAAGGGCGTGGGTTCTGACCTCGTTTTCCTTCGGACTGCCTGAGCCACCACTGGGGGGTTTTAACATCTCGGTTTCTGCATCTGGAAAACAAAGGGGCAGATGGCAATGAGTTGGGTGGTTTTCCACTCTCCTCCCACTAGGAGCAGAAAGCTCTTTCAAACTTCGCCCTTCCACCCCCCGCTGTGTGTTTTCACTGGTTTCTTTGTTTTTGTCACTTAGTTCCCTCAATGCCACCCTCCTGTAGTAAGATGATCCTGTAGTAAGACGGGTTGTTCCACCCTGTCTCTTCCAGCCCGTGGACCTGGTCCTGTGATGAGGTGAAGCAGGTCATTGCCTCACCCGTGTGATTTAGGGGGGATTGTGTGTGTTGGGAGAAACGAAGACCATGTCTTTCCCCAAATGCCGCATCAGTGCCTGAAATTTTGCCATTGCTTGCTCGTCCCTTCCTCTCCAAGATCATTTGTTAAAATATCAGGAACCTTGAGAGCGATCATATAGGTCTAACCAGTCATTGACTCTTTAAAGTATATACGTCTTTCCTGACAGCAAGTTTCCTGATAGGAGGGTAGGGGGAGACTGGGGCCACTGATGGCTGTTCATCTGGTGGCCTGGGTGCGGACACAGTGGCGTGTTCTCACACCCAGTTCTAAAGCTAAATTGCCCCGCTGAGGAAACGGACAGCCCTTTGTCACCCCGAACTGGGCGCAACCAGAGCTCCATGTTTGTGGGAGGGAAATCTGAAGCCAGAGTTGTGGAGCTCAGCTCTTAGCAGCTGTTTTCGGGGCTTGGGATTCAAAGAATGTTAATTTAAATGTACCTTATCAGTAGTTGCTTGATACAAAGGAAAAAAAAAAATCCCAGAAAATTTCCTTTAACTATCCCTAAGGTGACTCTGGTCCAATGAAAGCGGGGCCTCCAGAAATCCCAAGGTTATAGGTAATAGGGCCTGCCCTCCCATGGGAGAACATCATTTTAATTTGCATTGCTCTCGTCCCTGCTCTTGTATTCTAATACCCAGTAGCACGATAAGGAGAAAGGGAACTAATTTCCAAATATTAACAGAGTTGTTCAAGGGACCTGAATTTTCTGATGCTGCATGTCTTTTTCAGAAACCTTGCCTGTGGCTGACAGCCTGCTTGGCACACTCCTGCTGAAGTCCTTTGGTGATGAAGAGCAGGCCTGACAAATGACCAGATTCCAGGTAGGCCAGTGAGGGCAACAGTCTGTGACCTGGGGGAGATTGTGGCCTTAGAAGGGCATCCGCGGATGAATGTATCCAGTCTAGGAGGGAGGGGGGCAGCCAAAGAGAGCCACCTAGGGAAAGTAGATTGAAAGCAGCTTTGAAAAATTCTTTTTTCTTCTTTATTTAAAAAATCTTTTTAGTTTGCTAATTGAAGTAGAGTTGATTTACAATATTGTGTTAGTTTCAGCAAAATGATTCCGTATTTTCTTTTCAGGTTCTTTTCCGTTATCGGTTATTATAAAATACTGAATAGAGTTCCCTGTGCTATACAGTAACTCCTTGTTGCTTATTTATTTTATCCATAGTAGTGTGTATCTGTTAATCCCATAGTCCTAATTTATCCCTTCACCCTCCCCCTCCTCTTTGGTAACCATGTTTTCTATGTCTGTGAGTCTGTTTCTGTTTTGTAACTAAGTTCATTTGTATCATATCTTAGATTCCACATATAAGTGATCTCATATGATATTTGTCTTTGTCTGGCTTACTTCACTTAATATGATAATCTCTAGGTCCATCCATGTTGCTGCAAATGTCATTATTTCATCTTTTTAATGGCTATGTAATATTCCATTGTATATATATATGTACCACATCTTCTTTATCCATTCATCTGTCAATGGACTTGTAGGTTGCTTCCATGTCTTAGCTACTGTAAATAGTGCTGCAATGAACACTGGGGTGCATGTATCTTTTTGCATTAGAGTTTTTGTCTTTTTTGGGTATATGTCCAGGAATGGGATTTCTGGGTCATATGGTAGCTCTATTTTCAGTTTTTTAAGGAACCTCCATACTGTTTCCTGTAGTGGAAACTCTACATTCCCACCAACAGCATAGGAAGGTTCCCTTTGAAGAATTCTGAAATAAGGATATGGAATAATGCTGGTCACCTCCACATCCCCATACAGAAACCCGCTTAATTAAAAAAGCTGGGCTTATTAGGAGATGTTGAGCACCAGCCTCCTAGGTATTAAGCACTTTTCTGTGTATAATATGATGGAAACTACCACTGATTTCTGAGCAAACCCAGGGTAATAGAATTTTAGCTGAGAGGTAATTATTCAGCCAAGGACTAATTTCTGGCTCCTTCTGGAACCAGGTGCGGCCACATGACAAAGCTCTCATCTATAGACTGTGAATGGAAGTGATGTGAGCTCTTTTCAGACCTGGCCATAAACCTTGTTCATGAGCTCGTGCCTACCACCACCCTCCTTGATTGCTGGGATGGCAATCCCCCAGTAGCCATTGGAGCCATGAGTTGAAGGTGATAGAGCCACCCTCTGTCTGGATCCCTCCAAAGAATGCTTGGAGCACAGCGCTCCCCAACTGCCCGCTCTAGGCTACTAACATGAAAAAGAAAAAACTTCTATTATTCTTTGGCCATTGCATTTTGGGGTTCATCCATTGTAGCAACTTAGACCACACTGTCCTAGTCCATTTGGGCTGCTATAACAAAATACTATAGACTGGGTAGCTTATAACAGAAATTTCTTACAGTTCTAGGGACTGGGAAATCCATGGTCAAGGTGACAGCAGATTCACTGTCTGGTTCTTAGACTGTTATCTTTTCACTCTGTCCTCATGTAGCAGAAAGGGCTAGGGAGCTCTGTGGGGTCTCTTTTATAAGAACACTAATCCCATTCATGCGGATTCTGCCCTTATGACATAAGCACCTCCCAAAGGCCCCACCTCCTAATTCCATCACCTGGGGGGTTAGGCTTTCAACATATGAGTTTTGAGGGACACAAACATTCAGCCCATTGCACTGCTTAATATATACAACAACTGTGGAAAGTAGGTGATGTCACTGTTTTATAGGTTAAGAATTTGCAACTCTGAGGATTTAAGGGATTTGTTTATTTACCCAAAGTCATGTGGATTTGATTTGAATGTGGAATCATGATTTGGACTGGAGTCTGTCTGGTTTAAACCTGTAGCTCCTCAAAGTTCAGGCCTCCAGAGAAAAAGAGGGAGGAATAGATGGTTTGGTGTCTGATTCATTTGGGATATCCACTAACTCAAGCCCACATTCACACCACTCTTCCTGCAGCTCCAGCTGCTGTCCCCCTGAACTTCAAGTTGGAAGAATGTGAGAACTGGAAGGGGCCTCAATAATCACCAAGCTCAGTGGTTTTCAAATTTCATTTTGGCAACAGAAACCCTTCTCATGAAATCTCATTCGGAAGCCCTGTGAGTGGAACAGTTCAAAGCGGAGCTTGTATCTTTGAAGCGGGGGTCTGCTCACCTCTTACCCACATAGCCCCTGGAGGCTTCCTCAAAGCGGGTCAGAGAACCACTGATTGGGTCCAGCCCTTCATTTCACAGGTAAGGAAACAGCGGAGTACTACGTGTCTTCATCAGGGTAACACAGATGGTAAATGGCAGGGCAGGGACAGAAACCCAGGCTCCTGCTGTTCATATTTAGAAATCTTTCCATTGCACTGGGTGGGCTTCTTCTTTTGAGATATCAGCCCTTGACCCCGATCCAAGATGCCCAGCCTCTTTATTCAGTAAGGACAGAATGGCAGAGAGTCAGAGTTAAGTATTGTATTAGTTTTGTTCCTGTGTCAAAAATTACCACTAACTCCATGGCTTAAACGGTACCCATTTATTACCTCAGTGCTCTACAGGCCAGGTGAGCTCAGCTGAGTTCTCTGCTCACAAGGCTGAAGTCAAGGTGTTGTCTGGGTTGGACTGTTGTCTGGAGGCTTTGGGGAATTATCCACTTTGAAGCTCATTTATGTTGTTGGTGGAATTCAGTTCCTTGTGGTTGCACGACTGACGTCTCTGTCCTCCTGCTGGCTGTTGGCCGTTGGTCACTCTCAGCTTCTGGAGGCCACTCTCTTCAGGTCATTCCCTGTGGCTCCCTCCGTCTTAGCAACAAAGAACCTCCCTCACATCAAATCCCTCTTACATGTCACTTCTCTCTCACTTCCCCTTCTGCCACCAGCCAGAGGAAGCTTTCTGCTTTAAACTGCCCATGTGATTAAGTTGCGTCCGTCTGGATAACCTCCCTGTCTCAGAGTCACCTGATGAGTAGCCTTAAGTACATCCACTAATCCCTTTTGACGTGCACGGTAGAATCATCTCGGGAGTGACCCCAAGGGGTGAAGGTCATGGGCCATCTTAGAAATCTGCTTCCCATGCTAACTCTGTAGCTCACATTACCTTCCTTCAGGGCCTCAGCCGTAACATGATTTACCTCTGTGACCTCCTAACAACATTTTGCCAAATTCTCTTTCCTCTCCTGGGGAGAGAAAACAGCCTAGTTATGTTGGTTTTTCTTTAACATGGTCTGTAGGGCCAGGGCAGGTAGTAAGATCTGCAGAGTGTGTTCCCAGCATGGGCAGCTCTGACAGGGTGAGCTCAGCACCTGTATTTCTGGCTACGTGCAGGAAGGCGGGTGGCAAGCCTGGGATCTTGGGAACGTCAGAAGGGGATAGGGCCTCCCTTCCTCTGGTGCTTGTCATAGAATGACGCGCGCCACGATCTCCTCCCTTTATTGATTATTCCAGAGCGGAGACAGGATTTAACCAAAGTTTGTAGGACTAGCCAGAGCTCTTAGTTCAATGTTGTTTCTGCTGCTCTAGGTCAATACTAGGGTCAGCTGTTTTCTTTGCCAGTTCTTTGCTCTGGCCTCTAGGGGATCTCTATGAAAAGCCTTGCATAGTGTCTTCAGTTTCTTTCCTGCCCTCTAGTCTAGCAGGTAGGATTGCTGGTCGCCTTATCCAGGCCCAAGAAGCATGGGAAATTGCATATTCCAAGTATCATGCTGGCCGATTCTTTTTTTTTTTAATTTATTTATTAATTTAGGCTGCTCCAGATCTCAGCTGCCATGTGATGGATCTTCGTTGCGGCATGCCTGATCCTTTAGTTGTGGTAAGCGGACTTCTTAGTTGCGGCATGCATGTGGGATCCAGTTCCCTGACCAGGGATCAAACCCGGTCCCCCTGCATTGGAGTCTTACCCACTGGACCACCAGGGAGGTCCCATGCTGGCCGATTCTGACAGAGCATTCCAGAGAAACTGTCTGCCATCAGCTGCAGAAGAAAACTGAGGTGAGAAAGACAGGCGGGGCTGGGAAAGAAGATGCCAAGAACAGGAGGTGGTATGCTTAAGCTCCTGGGTTTCTAGTTTTTCTGTGGCAATGGGTTTGCAACATGACTTTGGAGGACTAGCCCAAGGTCTGGGTGTGATACTGGAGGCTCCAAGGCTTGTGTCAGGGGCGGCAGGGGAGGGATGGTTGCGGGAACTGAAAAGTCTGGTGGGTATGAGATAGGATAGTTCATGCTTTAAGGAACATCTACATTTGTGTTCTTTGTTTTTTCAGAAGTGAGGATTAAAAGAATAAAGGATAGAGGAAATGAAGGGAAAAATAGAGCCATCAGAGGTGATGATATTGAAGTCTGATGCTGACCCAATTCTGATGCTGACCCAGAGAAAATTGAACCTGCTTGCATTTCCACTGACCAACTAAATAAAGGGCTGGTTAAGAAGCTTCGCGAGACTTCCCTGGTGGCGCAGTGGTTAAGACCCTTCACTCCCAGTGCAGGGGGCCCGGGTTCGATCCCTGGTCAGGGAACTAGATCCTGCATGCCGCCACGAAGAGTTTGCATGCCACAACTAAGGAGTTCACGTGCCACAACTAAGGAGCCCGTGAGCTGCAACTAAAAAAAAGGAGCCTGCCTGCCACAACTAAGTAGCCCACGTGCCACAACTAAGAAGCTGGTGAGCCACAACTAAGGGGCTGGACTGCCACAACTAAGACCCGACGCAACCAAATAAATAAATAGATAAATAAATAAATATTTTTTAAAAAAAGAAGAAGCTTTGAGACTACTTCTCTTCCAATCACCACTGGAAAATACACATGAGTCTCCCTCCCATTAGAGACACATGCTACCAGGGATATCCAAGTTCTGCTGGGGAGGAATTTGGCTCTAAAAAGTCAGATCTTTTTAGAGCTGGTCCCATAAACCACAGGCACAGGGCCCACGCAGAGCCTTCCTCTGGGCCTTTTAGATTGTGTCGGGGCTTAGGGTTGGCAACACCATCACCTCCACCAAACGACTCTGCAAGTTTCAAATCTCCGAAAACAAAGGTCTTGGGAGGAAAAAAGTGGCAGAGAGATGGAAACGGACCAGGACCCAAGGGCAGATGCTGGAGGAGGTGCTGCAGTAGCATCCTTTGTGACTCCTGTCCAGGTTCTCTGAATATGCCCTTGAGTTGGGGCTGTGGGTACAGTGGAATAAAGACAATTCATAGTTACTGTCTTGGGAGAGGGCAAGGACCTCTCCCTATAAGGACCCTCTTATTGCAACAAAGTCTCCAGACTCCTGGCTGGAAGCTGTCCTAGGCCCATGTCTTTCCCTTTGCAATCCAATAACCTTCCACCAGGCTGGGCTTCTGGAGAGCCTCATCCAGACCCAGGAAACCCAGGCCAGGACAGTGGGGAGGGGCAGGCTCTGGTGCTGTTGAGGACCTTCACCGCTGGCTTCAGTCATCTCTCCCAGCTCTGCTCTTCCCTTTGAAGGGATGCAGTTGACAAGCGGGTCTATTAGAGCCTTAACTGAATCGTCAGCACACCAGCCATTAGCAGCTGCTAATGAGGGAATCCAGAGGATTACAGCATCAGTTATCAAGTTTGACTTCTGAACGTGGCTCTGCCAACAGTGGGCTCTCATGAGAGTCTTTAGAAAATGTGATGGAGACAGGGAGGAGAGGCAAGTGCCCATGGTGTGGCTATGCCCAGGATAGGCTCTTGTGGGGCCTGCTCTATGTGGCTACAGGTCCCGGGGCAGCCAGTGCATCGGAGACAGAAGAGCGTCCCACTCACAGGCCTGCACGCCTCTCTCCCAGACCTTTACAGCTTCCTGAAAATGCTTATGCTTCTTTGCCTCCCACAGCTGTTTCCTCCGTAAGTCTTGCCATCTCATCCGTGGTCTTCCTTAATGCCTTCAGTCAAAATCATTCCCAAGTTTCCCATCATCCACATCCATCCTAACAGTCACCGAGTCCTTGGAATGCCAACTTGTTAATATCTCTCTGGACTCCTCTTCCTTTCCTTCTCCTACTACTTTAGTTCAAGCCCTCATCATCACCATGGAAATGGTCACGTAGGGAAATTGGTCTCTCCATCTCCAGTTCATCTCCTCACCTATGTCCAAATCATCCTCTTTCTAAAAAGCAAATTTGATTGTCACTTCTCAAAACCCTTCAGGGATCCTTATAGCTTACAGGAGAAAGCATGATTTTTCAGCAGAGCATTATAGGACCTCCATGATCTTGGATCCTTACGTCTCACCCTCATATTCCCTCATTCTCTGCTTTTCAAATCTAGCTGGAGCCACAGCGCACTGCCTGCCCTTCCCTAAAGTACCAAAATGTTGGGGTCATCATCTTACTTTGCGCATGCAGATGCGTCTACCTGGAGTGCCTTCCCCCACTGGATCACATGGGAAACTTGTACCTGTCTATTAAGTCTCGTGTAAGAATTCTTCCTAATTCACCCCTTCTTTCCCGGGAGCCCTGTACATATTTTTCTCCTAGCACCTAATCACACTACAATTATAATTATTTATTTGTCTCCCCTACTGGACTTTGAGATCATTAAGGACATCAGCTTCAGTATTTATTTCTGGAAGCCTCGGGTCGAGCACACGTGTCTAGCGCATCAAAGACATTCAGCATGCTACCATTACTACAGTGTGTGCTTGACCAGTGGATTAGAATACTGACGATGTTTCTTCCAGTTCCTTTCATGGATCTGTATTGATGTGCATTTTATTATTCTATGTGGGATTGTTAGTTGTTCACAGTCTAATTCTTTCAAACCCAAAGAGAAATGTTTTAGCTGTCAGAAATACCCACCCTCTACCCCAAGAGCTCAGCACATGACCTTGGCATCCTTGAATATTTATGGAATTGAACTAAAATCTGCAAGTGTTAATTGAGCCTCTTGTTCTACTGAGGCCCTAGAAGGAGGTGCTTGGGGAAAATGTCAGACTGTAATAACCTATATGGGAAGAGAATCTGGGAAAAAATGGATATATGTCTCTGTGTAACTGAATCACTTTGCTGTATACCTGCAACCAACACAACACTGTAAATCAACTATACTCTATTATAAAATAAAAATTAAATTAAAAAAATTTTAAAAGCCTATGGGGTGGGGCAGGGATAAATCAGGAGTTGGGGATTAACAGATACACACTACTGTATATAAAATAGATAAACAACAAGGACCTACTATATTACAAGTTATATTTAATAGCTTGTAGTAACCTATAATGGAAAAGAATCTGAAAAAGTATATATATATGCACATGTATAAGTAACTGAATAACTTTGCTATACACCTGAAACTAACACAACATTGTAAATCAACTATTCTTCACTAAAAAAGCAAAACAAAACAAAACAGAACCCCACAGCTGTCACAACAGCCTCAGGTGGAAACTAACACAACATTGTAAATCAACTATTCTTCACTAAAAAAGCAAAACAAAATAAAACAGAACCCCACAGCTGTCACAACAGCCTCAGATGGTGTGTAGCCCTGTGCCCAGCCTACGTAGGAGAAAACCGAATCCCATGGAAAATAGGAAGGGCTCATACCACGCTGCCTGCTGCCAGGGCTCCAGACTCCCACCTGCAGTGACTACTGCCCGGTAGCCATATGTGGTTAATGTAAATCAATCTCTCCAACTGGGAGGGAAGCTCTTCCCGCTTCCTCCCATCCCCTCCATCTGTTAACGCTTTGCAATCCGGGGGATTGTCCGCACATCAAAGCCTGTCAGATTGGACAAAATGAGATAACAACGCAGAGATTAAACTCTTGCCCGAAGTGGTAGCCTTTGTGCAGCCCAGAAGTCGCTTTCTTTGGGGACTTTTAAAATTGAATCACACAGTCTCAAAATGAGGACAGTTAAGCCCCGTAAGAGAAGAGAATTGTTCAGGGTAGTCTTCCGGGTACCTAAAAAGATACCTTGCACACAGTAGGCACTTAATAAGTATTTAAGAAAATTACTGCAAATGGTAGAAACAGGAGCATTTCAGCAGTGTTTAGAAGGCCATGCCCATTCTTATTCTTACACTTACTTATACCAGGAACACCTATGAGATGCTGAGCTGCTTTGCATACACTCAGCCCTGTTCTCATCTCTTTCCTCCATCAGCCCAGAGGGGAAATCCATAGCACAGCCTGCATGTCCTGCAGAGCGGGAGGCTGTGGGTTGCCCACTTCCTGCAGCAGCCTCTTCACCCTTAGTTCACTAAAAGGCAAAATTTCAAAATAGGCATGGGACTAAGGTGAGCTGAAAGAGGCAGAAACTAATGGTCTCACCCCTCTTATTTCAGGCCTTGCTCTAAAGAAACTCATTCTGTCAGCTTTAAGTAAATGGGAGTCTAATCACCTGTAAAAATACATGTATGAACTTTCTCCTAAAATGTATTACATTAAATCATCTATTTTGACCTCACCCTGGGTGAGTTTATCCAATTCTTTCCTGAAATGGATGAAACAATGTCCATATATTGATATTTAAGTCATGCCCTGTGGATCCCAATCTTTTTTTAAGTGAAATTTTGGCTGAGGTAATCACAGATGTGAATGCAGTTTTATGAAATAATACGGAGAGACCCCCTATGTTTTTACCCAGTTTTCCCCAGTGGTTAACATCTTGCAAAACTATAGTACAATATGGCAACCAGAATACTGAAGTTGGTAAAATCCACAGATTTTACTCAGATCTTCCTCATTTTACTTTTACTCATTTTGGCATGTGTATTTAGTTCTCCACAATTTGATCCCATGTATATAGGTTGTGCATCTACCACCATAATCGGATGGTGAGCTATACCATCACCGCAGGGATTTCTCATGTTCCCTTAATAACCACAGCCTACACCCTACCCACACCCCCCTCCCCATTACATTTTCACATTACATGACTCTCCGTGGTCTTTCCCAATTTGATGGCTATAAGTACTCCATTTTAAGAATTTATCAATACCATATTCACCCAATCATCAATAGTTGAACATTTTTTAGATGTATCTATTTTTGTTGTTGGAGACTCTATATTCAGTTTGGCTTCAGAAACTCCTGAAAGGCCTTAATGGTCAGAAGCATCTTTCCTGGCCATCCCGAAATGTCCCCACTAGCATGCTGTCCCTATAGCTGGAGGCTTTGATTCCTGTTCCATGCAAACAACCCTGGAGGTTCTATCCATAACTTGTATATAAATGTGAACGGAGGAGAGAAGTGAAAAGTTTTAATAAAGGGAAGAGGGTAAAGAGAGGGTGTGAATACAGGAGGATGGAGGTAAATTGGGGGATTTTAAGTGTAGGAACCTATCTTCATTTCGATTTGCCTGGCCCGAACCCCCACTGCTAATGAACTCGGATGATCTGACGTTCTCTGATCCAGGGCTCCGTTCGGCCTGTCTCCCAGCCCAGGTCCTGGTGTCAGTCTTTCCAGGCACAGGTGGAGTTTCTGCAGCTGACTCAGGCCTGCGAGGAGACCGTGCACAGGCTCCCCTGGCTCCTGTCCTAGGATCCCCAGCCAGCAGAGCCGGGCACGAAAGCCCCACACCAGTGACAGCACAGGGAGTAAGTGGATGGCCCCCTGCACCACCCATCCTGGCAAGCTGGGAGTCTGGCTGGCATCACTCCCGGCTCATTTCTAAGAGCTCGCTAGCTAGATATTTACTGGGAGGGACCCTTGGCAAGAGGAGGAAGCTGGGCAGAAATGGTGCCCAGGCCCATTCACCCACTGCGCTGTGGCAACTGAGGTTTATTGCCCTGATGGAGTTTGGTCTATGACACAACTTTAGCAAGCTTCTTCCTCAGGCTGTCCCTCACCCAGAGGGTCAGGGGAAGAGGCGAGGCAACCCTTCCATCACCAGAGGCAGGATGGAATGCTTATTGTGTGTCCCTCACTCTGTAGCAAGGGAAATTTGATTTATTTTAGAGTTAATCCATCACCCTCTGGCATCCTTTCAAGATGGGCCTTGAGCATAATTGCAGGATCTGGATAAAATAGGGAAGTCAAATTCAATTTATTCCATTAACATTTAAAAGGCATCTAATTACAATAAAAACTGAAAAGCATTTAATGTGAATGGGACCATGGCTTTATCTTCTCTCTGTGTTTTCCCCACCAATCTCTCTCTCCCTACTGCCATTGGCATGTTGGAACTTTGTTTCCTGTTTTTAAGGGTTCCCATGAGCCTCGGCCCCATTGTCACCTTGGCCGGCTACAGCAGGGGGAAAGGAAGTGCCATGTCCTCTCACCGCCCTTTGTGCAGACCTAGATCCACTCATTCCTTTCTGCATGGTCATCGCACTGTCTGCCCTGCTGCACTTTACTTTTTGTATCTTATCCCGTCCCCTCTTCCCTTCAAGGGCCAGGGAGTAGGACAGATGGGATGCAGTCACATCTGCCTCTTTCAGCTGTCCCCTCGCCAAGCCCTCAGTCCATGCTGGACTGTCCAGCACCCAGAGGAGACACACTCGCAGAGCACCACAAAGCGGGGGCAGCTAAGGGTGTGATTTTAGAAAAAGATAGTATATTTCATTTTTCTCCAAGGTCACCAAGGTAGACAAGAAAGACTAGCATTTGGTCAGATTTCTTCATATTTATTTTATGATTAGGTATTGCTTTTACTTTTAATTCTATATGGGATTGTGGGAGGCAGACAAGTGGTCCCCCAAAGATGTGCATGCCCTAATCTCGGAAACCGTAAATGTGCTATGTTATACGGTCAAGGGAAATTAAGGTGGCAAGTGGATTAAGGTTGCTAATGAGCTGCTTTATTTTATTTTATTTTTTAAAAAATATTTATTTATTTGGTTGCCCTGGGTCTTAGTTGCGGCAGGTGGGCTCCTTAGTTGCGGCTCACAGGCTCCTTAGTTGCGGCATGCAAACTCTTAGTTGCGGCATGCATGTGGGATCTAGTTCCCTGAGCAAGCATTGAACCCAGGCCCCCTGCATTGGGAGCACAGAGTCTTAATCACTGCGCCACCAGGGAAGCCCCATGAGCTGACTTTAAAATAGGAAGGTGACCCTGGATTATCCAGGCGGCCCAATGTAACAAAAAGGGTTCCTAAAAGTGGAAGGGGGGGCAGAAGACAAAACCAAAGTGCTGTAATGTGAGAAGGGCTTGACCCACTCTTGCTGGCTTTGAAGATGGAGGAAGGGGCCACGGTCCAAGGAACACAGACGGCCTCTAGAAGTTCGTGAGGGAAGGAAAAGGATTCTGTACCGAGAAGCCCGCAGAAAGGAACACAGCCCAGCTGACACCTTGATTTTAGCCAGTGGGACCTATGTTGGACTCCAAATCTCCAGAACTGTGAGATAACAAATCTGTATTGTTTTATATCACTGAATTTGTGGGTGTTTGTTAAAGCTTGGAAACTAATCCAGGCCCTGCCTAGATTAGGGGAGGAGAAAGATGCTTGGAGACACACCATCATCCCCAGCAAATATATTCATTCCCGAGCATCTTCCAGGTGAAAGGCAATGTGTTGGGGTCTGGTCCTTGCCTTACGTAAGCCCTAGAGGAGATGGTACAAAGCAGGTGCTCAGTGAGTCTCTGGAGAGGGAGTCTGTGGGGTTTGCAGGCTGGAGCTAGTCCAGGGTCAACTTTAGTTGGGTAAACTCGGGAAAGGTATTTAATGTCTCTGAATTCCCATTTGCCCACATTATAATGGATATAATAATAATATTAGGGTTGATATGAAGAATGAATGAGTTAATATTTGGAAAGCCCATATAACAGTGCCTGGCACGTGAGAAAGGCCATATAAGTATTAGTTATCACTGGACTTTCAGGAAAGTCTTTAGGGGCAGAGCAGCCTTCAAGGAAGGAAAGTTAGAGAGATAATAAAAATAACCAATATTTACCAACTCCTTCCTGTGTATAAGCAGTGTGATAAGCATTTATCTTTATAACATTACGTGCAAGTATTAACCTTAGTTCCACTTTATAGGCTATTTAGAGAGCTAAATAGCCCAACCGTTGAGAGGCCGAGTAGGGATGCAAACCCAGATTCTTGTCCTTTCAGCCAGCACACTTATACACCTGCTCAGAGGCGGGGATGAACACGTGTTGGAAGAAAATCGAGGCAGGCAGTTAGTTTAGTGGAAGCCAAAGGCTGGTATGAAGGAGGAACTCACTGGGACCAGGCTGGGAAGTCAGAGGGGCCAGACAGTGATGGCCTTGAACAGCAAGATGTTATTATTTAGGGAAGGCAAACAGATGGACTTGTAAGAACATGAATCTGGCAGGTGTGTGTGGGGGGATGGAATCAAGAGAAGGGGATCCAGATGTAGACAAAGCAGTTAGGGCATCCTCCCAGATGCAGAGGTGCTGGGGTGGAGAAGATGTGAGGAACAGGTGAGTGAGGAAAGTAACACAAAGGAAGCACTCCCACAGAATGGGAGAAAATATTTGCAAATGAAGCGACCGACAAGGGATTAATCTCCAAAATATACAAACAGCTCATGTAGCTTTATGTCAAAAAAAAAACCCAACCTAATCAAAAAATGGGAGGAAGATCTAAATAGACATTTCTCCAAAGAAGACACACAGAGGGGCAAAAATCACATGAAAGGATGCTCAACATCACTAGTTATCAGAGAAATGCAAATCAAAACTACAACGAGGTATCACCTCATGCCGGTGAGAGTGGCCATCATCAAAAAGTCTACAAACAATAAATGCTGGAGAGAGTGTGCAGAAAAGGGAACCCTCCTACACTGTTGGTGGGAATGTAAATTAATATAGCCACTATGGAGAACAGTATGGAGGTTTCTCAAAAAACTAAAAACAGAGCTACCATATGACCCAGCAACCCCACTCCTGGGCATATATCCAAAGAAAACCATAATCTGAAAGGATACATGTACCACAGTGTTCATTGCAGCACTGTTTACAGTAGCCAAGACATGGAAGCACCTAAATGTCCATTGACAGAGGAATGGATAAAGAAGATGTGGTACATATATACAATGGAATACTACTCAGCCATAAAAAAGAATGAAATAATGTCATTTGCAGCAACATGGATGGACCTAGAGATTCTTATACTGGGTGATGTAGGTCAGACAGAGAAAGACAAACATCATATGGTATCACTTATATGTGGAATTTAAAAAATGGTACAAATGAACTTATTTACAAAACAGAAATAGAGTTACAGATGTAGAAAACAATCTTATGGTTACTGGGGAGAAAGGGGCGAGGGATAAATTGGGAGATTGAGATTGACATAAAGACCAATGACCCAGCTGTCTGGCCCCATCTGCCACAGGAAGTGGGGAGCTCACCACCCCTGAGTCTCCCTTCTCCGCCCCACCTCCCTGCAGGTTATCCCCTGTCCCCTGTCACCCTACCCCGTTCTTTCTGGCGCGTTGGGAATTCAACCCAAGCCCACGCTCTCTGAACATTGAAACATCACCCCAATTGTCCTGCACGCAGCTGTCAGATCAGGATTAAGTGCAAAGGAAGAGTAACAGCCCAAACAACCGAAACAAGAAAAGCAAATAACAGAGGAGGCTGCAGAGAAGCCTCCCTACCCGCCCTGTGATGAACAGAGAGCCCCCTTGGAGTTTACATCTCCCCTTCGTGCAGTTACAGGTTCCAAGCTGACATCACCCCGCCTGGCAGATCCCCATGGAGCAAACCCACTGGACACCCGGGCTCCCTTGGTTGGACCATCTTTGCAGCAGAGTAGGGGACTCTGTAGGTGCCATGACACAGAGGGTGGCCGACGAATGTGGGATTTAAGGAAAACAACTTCCCAGAGGATTTTCTGATGATTTATTTAAAACATTCAGTCGCACAGTCAATAACAGAAGCAAAAAAGAACAAAAAAGTGCAGGAGTTGATAAAGTCATTAGCCGGGGAGAGAGGATGTCCCAGGGTGCAGGAGACATGATCGCCCGGATGGAGGCCGGAGTGGGTGGAGAACGGGACCCACACGCCCTCCACACAGCCCTGGGCACCAGGGAGCCCCGAGGAGCTGTTTCAAGCTTTTTGGCTTGGTCCACCCAGAGGCCTGGCCCCGAGGACTAAGGAGTCCCGTGGAAGAGCAGAGCCAGTAGCCTGGAAGGCAGAGCAGGAGGGCTTAAGGCTGCAGTCGGTCAGGAGGTTTAGAAACTTGCAGGGGTTATTATGGAAGGAAAACCATTCCAGCTGGAAATCAGAGAGAATGCGAAGTGGGTCAGAAAGTTCAAGAACGTGTTTCAGCACATTTAGACTTTTGGCAGAGGACCACGGAGCTGCTTGCTTCCTACCAGTTCTTTTTTTTTCTCTTTTATTTATTTTATTTTTATTTTATTTTTATTATTATTTTTTTTTTGCGGTACGCGGGCCTCTCACTGTTGTGGCCTCTCCCGTTGCGGAGCACAGGTTCCAGACGCGCAGGCTCAGCGGCCATGGCTCACGGGCCCAGCCGCTCCGCGGCATGTGGGATCTTCCTGGACCGGGGCACGAACCCGCGTCCCCTGCATCGGCAGGCGGACTCTCAACCATTGCGCCACCAGGGAAGCCCTTATTTTTATCATTTTTTTAACATATTTATTGGAGTATAATTGCTTTACAATGGTGTGTTAGTTTCTGCTTTATTATTTTAATGAACCCAGTAGATCAAGACTTTTCCTGGAGGGGAGCTCAGTGTGAGTGGTGGACCTCGGAGAGCTGCCTGCCCTTTTGCCAGATCCTGGCGATTCTATTGCCTTTATGCCCCTCCAGCTCCCACTGCTTTTCTGCCTTATTTCAGACTCTCGTCTTTTTCTCCTGCATTATTGAAACAGCCCCCTAAATGGTCTCCCCACCTGTATTCTCATCACCTTCCAGTCCTCCCCCCTCCCAACCTTCCAGACTAATGCTTAGACATCCCAAATCCGATTGCCTCACACAGCTGCTTAAAATCCTCCCCGGCTCCCTGCTGCCCATGGACGTGTTCTCAGGCTTCCTTGATCACAAGGCTCCCCTGAGATGGTTACCAGAATACAGATTCTTAGGCCCCCTTGAGATTCTAATTTAGCAGATCGGAGGCGGAGCTCCAGTATCTGTATCATCAATAAACATCCTAGCTGATTCTCATGATCAGGAACGTGTAGGAGACACTGTCTAGAGCTAACACTGAACTCTCGCTCGTGTGAAAGGTCTGTGTTGGGCGGCTGTCTCTGCACCCTGACAGTTGAGCTGCATCTCTGAGCATCACTTGTTGGAACCCAGCCAGACTGGGCTCTGGAATGGGGATCGAAAACTGAAGGCTGGTTCAGAATACCAACCACGGGGCAGTCCAAGCTCATTGTCAGGCAGACCGCCCGACTCTGGGCTGGGAGACGGCAGGTACATGTGCTTTGGAGAGATGGAGAGGTTTTTTTCTTTCCTTCTTTCTTACAAAAATGAGAGAAAAACAGACTGCAGGTAGACAGGGAAAAGCAGTTAAAAACCCATATTATATAAATAACTTGTGGTGTCCACTCTCTCCTGTTGTTCTGAGACAAACAGCTTAGTAAGTAAACCGAGGCAAGACAAACAAGATAGTAACAGCACTAAACGAGCTCGGCCGGGATTCTCCGAATTGCATGTATCTGAAATTTTCGAGCTCCGGATGGTAGAATTGTGACGTCGGCGGTTGGCCTGGACATCCTCCAACCTCTCCCTTTGGCTTCTCCTTCTGCCTTGGTTGCCTCCCTCGGCTGCCTGATCGCTGGGATCCAGATACTTAGGGCCGCTCACCACAGATTCCATTTCAGCAGCCCACCTGCCCCACTCTCACCCCTGCACCCATCTCTATTCTCATCCCTACACCCACCCCTCATTTCATACCTTGACCACTTGCTTCTAGATGGGAAACGATCTGATGAACTGATCTCTGCTGAGGTTTCAATACCTGATAGTAACTATATATAATGTGACATACATATGTAAACACTGTATTCCTGAATACAGTGTTATAGAGCTTATGTTTTCACCGGTGAACTGCTGGGAGACAAACCTTTGCTAAAGGTTTAATTTATGGGTGTGAGACGTAGGAAAAGATTGTTATCATTTCCCACCCATTGGCTTTAACCACTGTGTTCTAGCCCTGATCACTGTGCTGCCGCAGAGTAGGGACTTGATAACCTGGCTCCAGGGCTTAGACAACAGAAAGACTGCTCTCCGACACCTGGATTCCACCTGGATTTTCTTGGACCACTAAGTGTTGATATAAGCATTGTTTTGGCAAAGAAGATTAAATATTCCGTAAGATGTTATGGAAAAACCCCGAACGAACTTTTTGGCCAACCCAATATCTATTTAACGAAAAGGGTATCATTTAACTTTTATATCTCTCAAGATTTTTTATTTAAATAATTCCCCAATTTAAAAAAATCTATGTCAGACCGTGACTTTCTGATTTGGTTTGCTGATTTAAGTCTTAATAAAATACTATTACTCCCATTCTGCCTCAAATACAAGTGTCTTACAATAAGAGTTGTCCTCATCCCTGGTGAGTTTTTTTTTTTTTGTCTCCTGTGCAAGCAGTGTTCTCAGGCACAAACCCAACTTTCCAGCTGGGATCTTCCCCTGTGATCTGTTGGTATGTCAGGTTGGAGGGCTCTTCACTGTCTTGGATTTTAATAAGCTTTGATATGGATAGAATCCATCTCACTCCCTGTATTAGCTTCCTAGAGCTACCATAACAAAGTACCACAAATTGGGTGGTTTGAAACAAGAGAAATGTATCTTCTCACACTTCCGGAGGCTGGAAATCTAAAATCAAGATGTCAACAGAGGCATGCTCTCTCCGAAGGCTCTGGGGAGACTCCTTTCTTAGCTCTCCCAAGCTTCTGGTGGTTGGCAGAATGGCCTGACTTGTAGACACGTTACCCCAAACTCTGCCTCTGTTTTCACAGGATATTCTCCCTGTGTTTGTGTCTCTGTTTTCTCCTCTTGTAAGGGCACGAGTCATCGAATTAGGGCCTGTTATAATCCAGTATGACGTCATCTGAACTAATTACATCCGCAAAGATCCTATTTCTAAATAAGCTCGTATTCTGAGGTTCCGGGTGGACATGAATTTGGGGGCACATTCTTCAACCTAACACACTCTCCTTGGCATTTCTGCCCTCACTTTCAAGTTCTATGTATAGTGAATCCATCTAAATACACATCCATCTCTTCCTGTTTTCCCTGACTCACTCCTCTTTGTTAATGGCCTTAAGGTGTTTCCAAAGAGAGTAAAACGTTCTTATTCTGATTCTCCCGGGCGGGGCAGGGGCTGGAAACCCTTTGGCCAAAGACAGCTGGGGCAGAGGGTGGTCGGCGCTTCAGGAAACGGGTTCCTCACCAGCCTGCCCACAAAAGTTGACTGTGTTTCTCATACTGTTTTGCAATTAAGTGTGACCTCGTGACCAGGTTCTAATATATAGAATCTGAGCAGAATCATGTGCTCCACTTCCAGGATTGGCCCTTGATCACCTCCCGTGCAGGATCCTCCAAGCTCTTTCCTTCTCTGCTAGCTTGAAGCAAATGGGCAGCATGGCCTTGAAAGCTGTGTGCTAAAAATGGCAGAGGCAGAAGATAAAAGGAACTGGACCTCTGTGTCATTTCCTGAATGAGAGGTACCTGTAGGTCAGGAACACCATTTTGGATTTTATATGGGCAAGAAATACACTTTGATTTTATTAAACGCAGGGGCTGATTTGCTATAGGCGTTAGCCTACTCTGAGTAACCAGTGGTCTAGTCCAAGTTTATATGGCTACGTTTATATTAGTGGCAGAGACACAGGATTCAAAGACCCAGTTCTTCTCACTCTTATTCTAGTACTCTTGTCGGTCAACCGCCCCATATCAGTTGAGCTTCAATCAGTCCTATGATGTAGAATTTATTTCTTTGTGACAAATTTTAAGATTACGTATTTCCTGGCCTGAGTCTATGCATTGAAACACAGACATGTGAAGTCATGAGAATCTATGTGGATACTGACCTGACCATTTCTCCTGTGCATTACTGGATACCTCATCTATCACTACTTTTATTCTATGTCTTAGTCTGCTATTCTATGTCTTGGGCTCCTCTAACAGAATACCACAGACTGAATGACTTATAAAAAACAGAGATTAATTTCTCACAGTTCTGGAGGTTGACGTTGGTAGGTTCAGTGTCAGGTGAAGACCCATGTCCTTCCTGGTTCATGGGTGACTGTCTTCTCCCTGTAACCACACATAGCAGAAAGGGTGAGGGATATCTCTGTGGTCTCTTTTTTTAAGGGTGCTAATCACCTCCCAAAGGGCGCCCTCTCCTAATACCATCACAGCGGACACTAGATTTCAACATGAAAATTTGGGGAGGACACAAATTCTTAGTCTATAGCATTCTACAGTTGATTTTGTGATATTATCCAACTATTTCCACCCAAGTTCATGTTAAGCCCTCTTGTGCTTTTCTTCTGGTATCAGTGTGCCCTTCAGCTTTCTCTGTGGAAGACTGTTCCACTTCAATATGAAACTTCCTCCATCCAGGCCTGGGTGCTCTCATGTAGCTCTGTTTTCTCACCAGGTCCAAGATATTTCGGCCCCATTCAGAGTGCCCTCTTTGACCACCAACCAGATGTTGATTTACTAATTCTAGACCTTTCCTCCCAGGACCCTTCCCCTAACTTCTGAGTGTCAGGAACCCACACACCAGCTACAGAGCTATCGTCACGTGGAGGTGTCAGCATCCGCCCAGACTTCTTGTTCTGGGGGACACTCCAGAGAGTGGATGGGACCACTAGGGCCAGCATTGGTGTAATGTGGGGAGGGGGTGGTGTTAGCCTATTCCCACCCTTCTTCATGGTTCCTAAAATAATGCTGACCTCTGGCTGCCCAGCACTCCAAAGATCTGCCCACGTCCTATTCTACCTGAGTATTTCTAGGTTTGTTATACCCAGTGTTTTCAATCTCCTTGCTTTCCTTTATCTCCCCACTTTAAAAAAGTCTCAGAGCTTAGTTTTCTAAGCTGAATGCCATGGGGCTATTTTTACTTTGCTGAGTCTATTTGTCTCATTATTCTACTGTTCTCTCACTTGTACCAGCTCCCGGCTAAGCGTGAACATACCATTTCCAACCACTTCCAGATCATTAATAAAGCTGTGAAGGAAGACAGTTCCTTACCCTAAACCCTGTGTCACCAATTAGATGCTTACCCCCAAATGGGCTCCTTGGCAATTTATCATTACCCTATGGTCTTTCAGTCAGTGTTTAATCAGTGAGGCTGTGTTCTGATCCAGGCCAATTTTCAACTAAGTTTCCAAGGAAACTTTCTTGAGACCAATTGCCTTTCTGAAGCTGTCTTCTCTCTTGCAGCCCTTCTAGCTGCTCAGTTGGGAGCACAAAAACCTGCCAGACCATTTATTTGGCTCTAATGATTGTTGAGGGTGGTAGCATTCATCTCCCTTTACTTCTATCAACTTCCGCCTCTTGAGAAAAGGAAATCATCTTGGACTGCCCCCTTCTGCATTACAGAGACTGAACTGTTGCCAGGGTGGGGTTGGAAAGGGGAGCCTATCTTCTACTCTAGGCAAGACCTTGATCACCAAGTCCTGCTTCCCAGACATATCCAGGTGCAGAACTTTATATAAGGGGGCTCTTCGGAAGGACACCAGTGATATGGGGTGCCTATGCTCAGTGAGTCTGAAGATTAAATCATAACCATTGAGCACTGATCATGTTTTAAGAGCTGTACCAGAGACGCCCATACAAATCTAAAGAAGCCATAGCCTACAGCCTCGGATGACTTCAAGTGTGGTGGAGGTAGAATGAAAACCTAAAAAATGGTCCCTGCCAGGAGTTGAGATATAAGAGGACCAGGATAAATATAAATATATTTGAAATTATGTTCCCTGGCAAGACAAAATTTTAATGTTTTATGAGTTGCTACCACTCTCAGCTGGGTTTGGCTATCAGAGAATGAGATGTGGGAGAGATGTGTTTCTTGGTGAGTTGCTGGGTCATAGGCTAGGTACATCTTCAACTACTAGGTATCACCACATTTTCCTCCAAAGTAGTTGCACCAATTTGCACACTATAATAGAAGAAGTCTAGGTATGCAACTCAGCTCCAGCACCAGGAACACGGGGGACACCAAATCTAGGTGGAAAAACTCTCCAGCACTGTTCTTTCAGGCCATCGCTCAAAGTGTGGTGCCGAGGTGTCTACGCCACAGACACGAGGGTGATTAAGACGCAGATTCCTGCATCCCATCCTAGCCCTTCTCCACCACAGTTTCTGAGCATGAATCTGCATTTTAAACAAGGATGCTTAGGTGGTTCTAAAGCAGGAGTTTTAAACCTGGGGTTCACAGGCATGCTAGGGCAAGGTTCTCAAATTATGGTGTGCCTAAGAGTCACCTGGAAAGTGGGTACAATACAGACACTGGAATCTAACACTTACAGATTCTTCTTAGTACGTCTGGAGGTGGGGCAGAGAGCCTGCCTGCATTTTTAATTAGCATCCCAGGTCTCTGTAGTGCAGGTGGTCCTGGGACCGCACTCTGAGAACCCCTGCCTAGGAGGTCTCAGGGGTTCTATGCTCTGCGTCCCATTCCTCCACTCCCACTCACTGACAACTTACGCACAAACCTTCCATGTATGTGCCTCTGTGCCGTTTTATGAGGACGGTCTTTTGTTTCTTCAGATCCCCAAAGAGATCTGAAAAAGAGTCCAGAAAAAAAAGTTAAGATACACTTTTATAGATGCAGCCTCTCCTTACTGGTTCCAATAATTCCTTACATCTCTGTGTAAGCAGTATAGGGGAAAAAATGTATCAGCCAGGAGCTGCAGACGCTACTCCCTCAGGTAAGCTATTTGCTCCTCAAATGACTCATAAGCCCTGTCCAGCAGAAGCCCAAGGACAGGAGCACACAAAAACGCATCCAGTCTCCAGTTTCTGATTGAATATTCTCACTGCCCAGCCTTCAGGCTCTATTTTAGGGAATTCAGCTTTAAAATTAAAAAAAAAACTATAATAATAATTGGTTTATATTACTAAATTTGCTGTCCCTGGAAATACACTTTTTCTGATCTACCAGAGTTATCATTTCCAAGATCCTCTGAACTCTCTCTCCTGGAGGACCACTTCTGCTGTCCTCATTATTTAAGTCAAAGACAATCAAAACCTGCACCTTCTCACTCTCCTATGATTTATAGTAAAAGTGAACCCCCTTTTTCATTTTTCCATGGTTTCACCTGTGTTCACTCAAGCTCCAATTAAATTCTCATAAGATTTTTTTGTTTGTTTATTTTGCTTCCTTTTCTGTTTTCAACTTATGTTGTTGTTCAAACGGTGGGGGAAAGAGATGTGCAGATGTTGCTTTTATCTAGTGGCCAGGTGGGGGGAAAAACACAAAATGTTTCAAGGCCAAAATTGAGGGAGTAACTGCCAAGTCCCCAACCTAAATGGTCCAAAGACACTGCACGCTGGAGTGGACTGAACCTGGGCTTTGGAAACTGCAAGGTCTTAGCAGCTTTTCCTGTGTGACTCCAAGAAGGCAGCCTATACTCTCTGAGCCTCAGTTTCCCCATCTGCATGTGGGCAGCCGTCCTCACTCCTCTCCTCCAGGCAGGGTAACATTTTCTCACCTCAGCCAGTAGGACTCAGCACGTCTTTCCCCTCCCAGTGAATCCAACCACACCATAGGATTATAGAGCCACATGGAGTTTACTGAAGATTTTGTGCAGAATCAGAGGAGGCTTTACATCACACAGCTCTGTGGGAAAACCCTGCGAGCCCCCGCAAACAGGTCTTCTCTTCCAAGTCTTTCCATCTCCTGCTAATCAGTAGCCTCTCTTCTCTCTTTCTGCTTCACACAGTGCCCAGACTCACTGGCTGAGCATCTTGGTCTCCCTACTTCCCATCCCTGCCCGCTTCCCCAGTTCCTACAGCCTCTAAGTCACTGTCCACTTCCTCATTGCTCAGACCCCGTGTCTCCAAATCTACAATCATCAGGTGCTCAGAGAACAAGGGTACCTCCCACCCTCACCAGCCTCTTACTTTGGAAAAACACAAGCAATTCAGCAATAAGATATTATTTCCTATTAACTATACCTCTTCCCCCACCTCTTTTTAAGAACCTTCAAATGAATTCCAGCCTTTTTGATGTCACATGTAAAAAGTGATAGCCTGAAGAGGTCCCCATGGCTAGGGCTACTTCCCAGGGCTTCCAGCCACCCAACAGCTTGGGGCGGGTAATATGTCACCAAATCCCTAGTCCATCCGAGGCACACCTATGTTCCACCGCACACAGGCCAGGAAGCTTGACCTCTGAAGACAGAGGGTAAGAAGAGCTGACTCATCGTCACCTGTCAAAAGGGGGAAATAATGCCTATTGGATAGGGCTCCCCTAATGACTAAATGAAATAACACCTGTCAGCCGCCCAGCAGATTCTCTGCTATCAGGAGGTGATCAAGGAAGGACCTTGGTTAAACCTCGACTTAGATTTTATGTTGATTCACTTTCCTGGTAAGAATGCCTTTTGCTGGGAATTCCTTTGCTTCCCTTTATTTCTGTTTCATTTTAAAGAATATCCATAAAGTCTCTAAACTTACTTCTTTGAAGCTACACTGGCTGAGGTCAATTATCTTCCCTGTTTGAAGGAGCTACAGTTCACTGGGGCTTGATTATGGTCTCCCCTGGGAGGAATACATTTCCTCTGCCATTTGTATATCCTGACCTCACTCTCCCTACCCCCTGCCCGTTGCTTTCCACCACAATCCCTCACCATCAGTCGCATATTTTCCCTCTAGAGCCTCCCACTGCTGATGGCCTATGTCTCATGTCTCTTCGTCACATTTTATTTGTCTTTTACCACCCACTCCTGGTTCGACACTTGTTCCCTGGAATCAAGGGAGACTATGACTGCAACATTGTCGTGCATTTTGCCAACGTGTCAATTTCAGTCATTCACCCGTGCAGCATGTCCCTTGCAGATCAGCATGGAACCACTACATTTTGTAGGAGAAGGTACTTTCGAGATCCATCATGATTGATCTTATCATCCTCTTCCTCACTTTGCTTCAGCCACACCAGGCTCCTTGCTGCTTCTAGAACACAGCAGCACACTGCTGCCTCGGGCCTTTGCTGCTCTCCCCTCGGCTGGAACGCTCTTCCCCCAGATAGCCACTTGGCCCACACGTTCACCTCTTTCAAGTCTTTGCTCAAATGTCATCTTCTCCTTGAGGCTTTCCCTACTATACCCCAGTGCCACCAACCACCTCCCTGCTTTACTGACTTCTAACATTGTGTGTGTGTGCATGTGTGTGTGTGTGTGAGAGAGAGAGAGAGAGAGAAATGTATATAGTTTGTAGTTTGCCTGCTCCCACTAGAATGTAAGGGCCAGGAGGTCAGGGATTTCGTCCTTTTTGTTTCTTAACATCTATCCCCTGTATTATATATTCAATACATATGTATTATATGCATATTATGTATATGTATTATGTACTCATTTATATGTATCCCCTCTTTATATTCTATATCTAGAATATATCCTGGCACATAGTAAGAGCTTTGTATATAACTGTTGAATTGAATGAATCAATCAGTCACTTATTTCAGACAATGGTGGAATGAATTGTCCAACATTGCACGCTATCTAGGGTAGAACTAGGAAGTTAACCCAGGTCTCTATCACACAGTTCAAAGCCTTTCCTCTGCCTCCACTGCCATCATTATCAATCACAATCTACAGAGCTCTACCCTTGGGGTCACTGCCCCTAGAGTGTAGCTAGGGAAGGCTTGGAGTCTGTCCCTCAGCAAGAATTAAAGAATGTGATGTTTTTAATGTGTTGAATGTATGTTCCTTATAAAAGTGGCTTCGTTTACTATGCTTCAGCCATACTACTCTTCCTTCAGTTCTCTAAATCAACCTCAGGGCCTTTGCACGTGTAGTCTTCTGGAATGCTATTTGCCTAGCTTTTCCTTTGACTGCCTCACTTTCATCCTTCAAGCCTTGGCTTAAATGTGCTTTCTTGAGAATCCACCCCCAACTACCCACATCAAATAAGTTTCAGTAATTTTTCTTCATAATATTTGTTACTGGTTGTTTGTGGTTATTTGTTAAGTCCTTCTCCTCCTGTAGGGCCGGGGTTAAATCTATTTTTTTCACCTTCGAACAACAGTGCTAATGAAGGATCAGCAATGAGTACGTCAGTGAATAAATCTATTACCAGATAAAATGCAAAGAATTTGAGGATTAGGCCTTACTTCACATTAGCCACCAAAGCCATTTTTTGAACGCATGCCATCTAAAGGAGCAGCTACCAGTGGGTACGAGCCAGGTTCAAGCCAACATGTGCTATGGTTGTTTATGTTTGATTCTGTTTCTAACTTGCCAAGTATATCCCAGGCAAGTGACTCGGTATATCTTCACCCAGACCCTGAAAATATATGTCCTATTGTATATGTGTATATGTAACATTGTAAGTCCCTCCGTATAAACTAAGTTACATCAAGCTGTGCTAATACTTACCTTCATATGCAGTTCAAGCCTTATCGGGGTATCTTTTCTAATGTCTATCTTATTAGATTATACCTCATTGGAAACTATTTTAGATCAATGGATAAATATTCATTGAGAACTTATCCAGTGCCTACCTCTGAGAAGAATATGAGAGTACTAAGAGAATGACTCTGTTCTCAAGAAACAGATTATCTAGTAGGACAAACACAGTTTATACACGGGATGATGTAAACGGGATTCTCCTTCCTAATGCATACATTAAGCAGGACAGACAGTAAGTACAGTGAAATCTGGTGGGAGGAAAACAAATGTGTGCTAAAGTCTTAAGAGAAGGGCTTATGAATGAGGTGGTATTTAACTGGATTTTGAAGGATAGGGGAGAATAAATCAACATATTTATTGAGTGCCTACTGTGTGTAAGATACTGGACTGAATACTATGGGGGATACAAAGAGTCATAAGACAAGATTTCTGCCCTTGGCAAGTTTGTGATCTACTTGCAGAGACAAGACATAAATTAGCGGAAAGTTAAGTAACGTTATGAGAGATAAGTAGCAGCTTAACACAGGAGATGTCAGAAGGCAATGTGTGATTAATTACCCAGGAAATGCTACAGACAGTAAAAGCTTTAGGAGTTCAAAGAAGGTAGGCTGGGAAGGCTTCTCAGAAGGCATAGGACTTAAATTTGTGTTGGAAGGATGAGTGGGGTTGGTTAAGAAGATTATGGAAGATGAGAAAAGACATTGTCAGGGAGGAAGGGTGGGGAATGACATAAAAGTACAGCGGCAGGGAAAGAAAAGTGTGTATCAGGAAAATGAATGAAGCAGAGTGGCTGGAGCAGATAAAAACTAGACAACAGAAGAGAAATAAAGCTGGGGAGAAAGATTAAGAGCAGATCATGAAGGAATGAAAGCTGTCCTACTGAGTTTACATATCACCCTCTGTGCACTTAAGAGACACCAAAGCTTTTGCAGGGGCATGATGTTTAAGAATGATTTGTCCGGCAGTGTGAAAAGTGGCTTTGAAAAGAGCAGCTCCTCGGGAGTCTGATGCAGGTGTCCAAGCATGAGGCTAGAAGGACCTAGTAAGGGACCTAGTAAAATGTGCATATTTCAAGTTGAAAAAATAAAAGAAAGAAAAGGCTATGGAAGGGGTCTCATTAGCTAAGGAGCCCTCTGGTCCTGAGACCTCTTGGTCGACAACTGGATGACCATGTCTTGAATATCACAGAAAGTCCCCCAGATTTGGTGGGAAATTGGGTTAGATGAATGGTTTTCAACTAGGATGTTTCAAAGTGTTGTTATTGATGGTAACAAAGTATCTAAGTTTATAAATGATTTGCTTTTTTATAATAATGAATCAGAGCACATTAATTTATCCAAGTAATAATTTTGTAGTCACTGACTTGCATTTAGGTAGGTTTCCTTGAGTGGGAAAGAAAGGTAACTTACCCGAAAGGTAGCTTACCTGGGAATTGGACATATCTCCCAGCCTGTGACATGCCCACCAATATTGGTGGCTCATACAAGTATCAGGAACACCGGTGTGTGTGGTTGAAAAATGCTGGGTGGCTTCAATGAACTACAGTTTCTTTTGTGACTTAATATTTCTATAATACTGTGATTTAGCAATTAGAGGCCATAGGTGGTGAGCTTCTGGTTGGGGAGGACCATGTATTGTATCCTTGCATTTGTACCCCTCCCAAGATCTGATACACTGGTAAGTACTTAATAATTTTGTATATGAATAAACTGATGGAGGCCTTCAGCAATGCAGTGCAGTTTCTATAGAACAGGAAGAATTTTTTAGCATCCAGTCAAAAAGATGATGAAGAGATCAGAAAGTAGAAGTAAAATTGATGGGGGTGGCTTTTGTAATAGCTTCATATCTGTGAATGGTCATTGCATGAAGACATATATCTGTGCTTTGATAAGAGTGACTTAGGTTGGATATAACAAAGACTTAGGTTGGATATAACAAAGCCCTTCCTGGCCGTAAGGGCTAATAGATTCTGAGGGGAGATTGTAAGGAATGATGTGGGTGTGGTATCTCTGAAAATGCTTGTAAAATGGAAGTCCTCTGCACCTGAGGTTCAGCCCTCTTTCTTTCCATTCACCGATGCAGCGATACAGACCACCATAGCGAGTGTCCCTCCTTACATCATGTATTTGAGTGAATATTTATTTGTGAGAACTTTGATATTAACCACTTATTGACCACTCTTAGGGACCAAACTCAGTCTATTATGTCTCCTAGAAAATGAAAATGACTAGTGCATCTGCATTGAACTTTTAACTGTGAATGTCAGGCAGTCAGATGCCACTAGCAAGGAGCAATGAACGTTAGTGAAAGGAGATGGTGTGTGTGTGTGTGTGTGTGTGATTATTTCAGCCCTCCTTCCATTCAGAGGGAAAACGTGCTTCCTCTTTTGTGTAAGAGGACCCAGCCTCACTGCTTACTGTGAACTGTAAGTTATAGTTTCCATCCAAATACAGCCGGAATGGAAATCATGAACTTGAATACATCATAGTTCACATTGCCCAATTCTCTCTTGCCCTGCTCTCTGTTTACATTCATCCATTTATATATAACCTTGTATTGTGCTTAGACATTTATTATAAGCATTGCTGGAGCCTCAAACAATGGTTATCTTCACTTGACAGGTGATGCTTTGTTGAGAAAGGGCCAGAGGAACTTGAACACAAATTCTCTCCCTCCTCCCACTTGGCTTCAGTCTGGACTTTCTCTCCTCTTTCCTTCTGTCAGCTTCCTGCTCTCTCATTTCCATCCCACTGCCTCTCCCAAATTCATATTCAAAGATGCTTTCAACATAACACAACTACTGCCAGAGCTGATTATAATTGCGCATGGATCCTGTTACATGACATAAATTTTCTTCTAGCTTGAATATTTCAGATTGACCTATGAGAGGTACAAAGAATTAATGTGATAATTTTTCCCAGCCTCCCGCCCTCCCTCCTCAGTTTCAGTTGAGAGGAACCATTTTTTTCCCTTCTTGGGTCTGTCTATTTTTTATTCCCTGTCCCCTGCACCCTTATTTAAACCTAAAATATTGAGGAACTCCATTTCAAACTCAGCATTCGTTAGCAGAAGCTACAGTTCAGTTCAGTACAACCGGATGCAAATTCCTAGGATTCCTTAGAGGCCAGAGACAATGAGATGCATAGGCTAATGTGGGGAGAAAAATGATAATACGCACTGATTTTTAATTTTTTTTAGTTGAAGTATAGTTAATTTACAATGTTGTGTTAGTTTCAAATGCAGAGCAAAATGATTCAGTTATACATATATATGTATATACATATATATATTCTTTTTCAGATTCTTTTCCATTATAGGTTATTACAAGATATTGAGTATAGTTCCCTGTGCTATACAGCAGGTCCTTGTTGTTTACCTATTTTATATATAGTAGTGTGTATATGTTAATCTCAACCTCCTAATTTATCTCTCCCCACCTCCTTTACCCTTTGGTACCCATAGGTTTGTTTTCTATGTTTGTGAATCTATTTCTGTTTTGTAAATAAGTTCATTTGTATCATGTTTTTAGATTCCACAAATAAGTGATATCATATATTTGTCTTTCTCTGTTTGACTTACTTCACGTAATATGATAATATTTAGATACGTCTATGTTGCTGCAAATGGCATTATTTCATTCTTTTTTTATGGCTGAGTAATATTCCATTGTGTGTGTGTGTGTGTGTGTGTGTGTGTGTGTGTGTGTGTGTGTGTACATATACCACATCTTCTTTACCCATTCATCTGCTGATGGACATTTAGGTTGATTAAGCACTGGGTTGAATGCTTTGTGGACTTAAGGCATAGTCATGTGAGAAGGAGAAAGTGTGAATTTTGGAAACAAAATCCAGGACAGTCTCCTAGGTCATCAGGATTCAGTGGTGGCCTGTGCATGGTGTGGATTCCAAGGAAGATAGGAAGTTACAGGGGTAAGAATGGAAACTTTCAATCAGGCTGCCTATGTTCAACTTCTAGCTGCAGATCTTACTAGCTGCTTGATTGAGGCATGACCCTTGCTGATCTAAGCGGTTTCCTATAAAATAGAGAAGATAACAGTTCCTATCCCACATGGCTTGAGGGAGAAACTAGAAAATGCTTATAAAAACATTCGGCACAGTGCCTGGCATATAGAAAGTAATTGGTAAGTAGTAGCAATCGTTATGTGTTGTCCCTTTATTAATGTCTACCCACAACCAGCACATTATTTTTTCAACTATCTCTGTGAGAAATTCTTAGTTCATGAAAATGATGTTCAAAACCAATCAGCAAAAAAAACAAAACAAAACAAAAAAACCAATCAGCCTTAGAAAAAAGGAGTAAGGTCCCTTTGACAATTCCAGTAATTCTGGGTTGATATCAATTTATTGTCTTCTACATTGTTCAAGACTTTAATCTGCTGTGGATTTGTCTCAGTTATATCCTAGTTATGAGATTATCTCTCCCTATCTATCATCTATCTATCTATCTCTCTTTCTTTCTTTCAAATGCCTATCATACATAACATGATGTTGAGTGAAATTTTTCCTATTGCTTTGGAATTTGTATCTGGGGTGCAAAGTCTCCCAGGTGTCAGGATTCTGCAGCAGAAGGCTGGGGAGGTGGGATGTGATGCACAGGGCTGAGAGCTGGAGGACCCAGGCATGGATGAGGTCAAGCCTGAGCTGCATCTTCAATATCAAAGAGTTGTGCAGCCAAGAGGCTCCCAGGACACTCTGGAGGACTCACACATGTGTCCAAGGAGAGACAGCCCTCAGCTGGAAGCTGGCTGCATGGAGGGCTTCCACGGCCCATCCGTGGAAGGTAGGGAAGCAGCCACAAGCAGCAGTGACCACGACAGTGGCCCAGCCATGTAAAGAGACACTTGTCCTCCTCTGTCTCCTTTCTACCCATACCACCATTCCTGGAAGAGTCAGATTTGCTGAGCTGGGGCACAGGAGGTGTCTCAGAGTCAGATCACAGTCCCAGGTCCCAGCCTATTATGGATTGAATTGCGTCTCCCCAAAAGATATGTTGAAATCCTAAACCCCAGTACCTCAGAATGTGATCTTATTTGGAAATAAGATCTTCACAGAGGTAAACAAGTTAAAATGAAGTCATTAGGGTGGCTCTAATAATATCGATACAACCAGTGTCTTATAAAAAGGGGAAATTTGGACACAGACATCCACGGAGGGAGGACGATGTGAGGAGACACAGGAATAATGTCATGTGAAGATGGAGTTAGGCTCTGCAAGTTAAGAACACTGGGGCTACCAAAAGCTGACAGACAGAACACAACCCTCTGCACACCTTGATTTTGGATTTATAGGCTCCAGAACTGTGAGACAATACATTTCTGTTGTTCTAAGCCACACAGTTCGTGGTACTTAGTTGTGGTGGACCTAGGAAATTAAGACACAGCTCAAAGCTGTACTGAAGGGAGGGAAAGGAGACATGACTTAAAACTTTAACCTGGGCTGTACTTTAAGAGCCAAAAATGACCAGAAAATTATGGAATCTGCCCACGATCTTGATGAAGGATGTGCTATGTATTAGGAAAAGGAAGTTCTACAGAGCATAGGTGGAAGCAGCGACTGGAAAAATACAATTATTTTGTGAACACACCCCACCGAGTTCTGACTACTCAATAAACCAGTAACACACAGATTCCAACATTCTCTGACCACCAGATGCTTGGGAACTTTGCCAGGATGGCTCTCAGGCTGTGTGCTGGTTGTCATGACAATGTTGGTAAGTAACAATCCTGTAACTTCCCCAGCTTATAGAATAGGACCGGTAGTGTCTCTAAATGCTCTAATCACTAATATTATGTGATTAAATCTGATGTTTAATGATGAGCTGTAAATCTCTGAAGTCGGAAGTTGCTCCAAGGGCAACCATGAATCTCCCTCAATGGAAGAGCTACTTCATTGGCGGCTTAGAGGAAAGACCCTTTTCCACATCTTGCCTTTGCCTCTAGATTAGTATCAGGGGTTCCATACCCAAGAGAATCTCTACCACAGTCTAATTCTAAGTGGGCTCCATCAGGCTGTACTGGACTTTGTTCCTCATCTCCCGTATATCCCACTGAGCTGCCCCACTAATTTTATGTGCAATCCCAAGAGAGTAGAGGCTGCAAGCTGAGTTTCTGAGGTGGACGGCCACATAGGGTTTCTTTCCCTCTCCCTCCTGGAGACTGAAGGCAGGGAGCGAAGAATTTTGACAGGCTGGGAACTTAGTTATGTTCATTCTGCTGGACCAGGGGCTTATGGCTGCAATGAGCAAGTCCTCCCTTGCGGGACAGCAAAGGCATCTCCATCCTCACCTTCTGGGGAATGGATTTACTTACTTATTTTCCTGCTTCTCTGATAAACTAGACAGTTCTTGCTTGTCTGCCTGGGCATGACCAGCATTCGTGTTTTTGGAAATGGTGGCAGCCCTAGGAGAGGGGGCACTGAAGAAGGAGATTAACAGGATGGTAGGGATGGCTGGGGTAGATGGGAGGAGACATCAGCCTGGGCCCATCATGGTGTTGTGGTCCCCAGGATACAAGGGGATGTTCTGGGGAGTCTAAGCAGGTGAAAGGGAGTTCTCCTACTTATGTCTGTCCCCCGCTTTTATTTTTGGACTGTGCCACTTGGCATGTGGGGTCTTAGTTCCCCAACTGGGGATCGAACTTGTGTCCCTTGCAGTGGAAGCATGGAGTCTTAATGACTGGACTGCCAGGGAAGTCTCTGTCCATTTTTAATACTTTTCTCCTGGCACCCCAGGTACTCTTGGTGGGAAACCAAATTTCTCCTCCTTGATACCCGACACTCCTCCTCACTGCAGTTGGGCCCTCGATGTTGATCCTGGGACATTTATTCATGCTCATTAGTTGCATCTGCTGGAGAAAGAGGAGGAAAGGAAAGATGGGAGCCAGGGTTAAGAAGGTCCATATCCATTGCTACATGCCTATGTCTTTACCATTCTAGTAAAATCCTCTTGGCTCACTCTTTCTCTCTAGCTCTGCTCTCTCTCTCTCTCTCTCTCTCTCACCCTTTATATAGTGGACCCTACTGACCATTATCCCTTTCCTAAACCCAATTTCCTTGACTTCTGAGATTCCACACTTGTCTGCTTTTACTGTCATCTCTTGGGCTACTCCTTTTCCATTTCCTTCCCCTACCTGTCCCTTAAATGCTGGTGTTTCTTGGGGCTTGTTCTTAGCTCTATGCCATGCTTGAGTTATTTCATTCATTTCTTTATTGATGACTTTCAAACCTATATTTCCAGTCCAGGCACTGTTTCCTGAGATCCAGGCTCAGAAATGTCACTTCTTAGTAGAGAGTTATCTTCATCTGAATATCTTGCAGACACTTCAAATAGGAAGCATCTAAAGTGCTCTATTCATTCGCAGTCCCCAAAGAACTCCTTTGCTTCTATAGCCCCATAGTCTACCAGTTGGCAATAAATAAATAAAGCACAGAAGTCTTTCTTAAGTCCATCCTCTACCTCACACCACATCCAAGCAATCACCAAGTCCTAATAATGTCACCATCTAAGTAGACCTTGGCTCCATCTCTCTTACTCCACTGTCATAGTCCAGATCACCACTATCTAGCCTTCAAGGGCAGGTGCAGGACATGTGCATTCTCTGTGCAGGCTAGTTTTTCAGCATGGTTTAAGTATAAATCTATTGTTTATTTACAGGGAAATCTCAAAGAAGGAACACTGTTAAAGGAGCACTCAAACTATCTTCTATTACAGGGCCAGTAGGCTGGCTACCTGTTTAGTAAATAAAGTTTTATTGGGACACAGCCATGCCCTTTTGTTTATGTGTTGTCCCCGACTGCTTTCACAAAGTAACAGCAGTTTGGTGCTTGCGACAAACCATATCTAGCCAGCAAAGCCCCAAATATTTACTATCTGGCTCTTTACAGAAAATACTTGCTGATCCCTCTTCTACGATTCTCAACAATTCAGCTCTGGCCCTGTACTTGCATACTTCCATATGAAATAATTTAGAAATCATCTGTTGTAAGTCAACCATTTCCCTTGGTAGGATTCAAAGGGATGGTTCAGGTAGGAAGGTGTCCTTCACAACCACAATGGCTTATCAAAGCATTCTTCCCCATCACATACAGTGTTTCTGCTTGGCAGGACATTTGAAACATGTAATTGTCTCTGTCTTGATACATTTCAATTGATGTTTTAGAAACTTAGTGAGGTTTCATTGCTCCTCATAGATGGATGTCTCAGGCACTACCCAGCTGGCTCTCCTTAATTTGGTTCTGATCTCACCACTGTTGCTTTGACCTCCTCACTGGTCTTCCCGCCTCAAGTCTTGCTCCTCTTCAAACCATCCTCCATAATGTGAATAGAATCATCTTTTCCAGGTAGGTATCTGATCATTTCACTCACCTGATAAACTACGTTGCAGAGTTTAGAGACTTTACAGTATGTTTTGACCTCTGCAAAAATATCCTTTAGGATCTGGTCTAAACTCTCCAATGTGGCTTATCAAGCATTTACTTTCTGGACTCAGCCTTGGTTTTGGCTTCATATCTTGCCCTCATTTTCTAGACTCCAGCCATATGCCTCCTCTTTCAATTTCCAGATGCACCATGTTTTCTTCCTCTGGGTCTTCACAGACTATTTTTCTCCATGCGGAACACTTTTCCCTTCATCCTTGTCCCTACCTGGCTTCAACTCATCCTTTATGTATCAGTGTAAACATTGCTTTCTCAGCTTGGCATTATCTGTCCCCTAGACACCCTTAATGTCTCTGTACTCCCTTTATCATAACACTAATCATTCTTATTGTTATCACTTGTTTAATTGTCTGTAAATTTCATAAGGATAGAGAGCATGCCTAGCTTGTATCCTTCAAACTTCACTAGCAATTAGCAAGCACTCAAATATTTATTGAGTAGATAAATAAATGATTGAATAAATATACGAATGTATGAATGAATGATTTAGTAGTCCTCCTAAACTATTCATTATCCCCTAGTCTCCACAGCTAACTAGTAACCAAGTCTGGTGCATTTCTAATTTCTACCATCTCTCATGTGCCTTCCCTCTTCTCTCTTGTACCTGGACCAGGACAATAATCTACTTGCCTTTGGTATGGTGCTTCATTCACCCTCCATACAGATATCTGAAATATCTATCTATGACCTTTCCTTTCTGGCCCTCAGTATAAACTCAAAATCTTTTTGCTTGTTTGATCAGTGTCTGCCTTTCTTATCTCGATTTCCCATTTCTTGCCCCTCCCTCTTCATGACCAGTGTCCACCAATGCTGAATTACTTACAGTTCTTTAGAATATACTAGGATGTTCCATGCCCTCCTGCTTTCCCCAGCTTCTCCCTGCATTTAGCACATCCTACCCTGTTTTGTGCACCTGGCGAATACTTGTGCACTTTCCAAGACTCAGTTCAAGTGTACGTCTTCTGTGGAGCTGGTCTGAACTCTCCTTTCTCTGCGCCCCAGATGAGCAAGTGTGTCTAACATAGTGCCAATATCACTTTTTTTGGACATGAATTTGTTTGTCCTGGTTTTTCCCAGTCTTGGGGATAGACGACATGTCTGATTCATGTTTATACTCCCAGTAACTAGTCTAAGATTGGCACTTTTTCCTGAAAAGTGGACTAAATGGAGGTGATCTCTAAAGTTCCTGCTAGCTACAACATTCCATTCATTAAAGAACTAGTCCATGATTTTCAGCACATTGAACCAGCATCCTGGGGACTTTCCTAAAGTTGTCATGAACTCCATTTTCCTGTTTTGAAAGCCTGGGCAGCCTAGATCTGGGCTCAGCATGACATATATTGCCATATGACATATATCACAACTATTTGAGGAGGCTCCCTTCCTGTTGATTCTTGCTAGAACCTTGTCTGTAAATGTAATTCGGAGCCCACTTCTACCTTTTAATGATATACATCTTTTCCTCTTTTCTACTCCTAACCTCCAGGAAGGAGGAAGCTAAGCAGTGGAGGTTCCAAAAGGGGCCAGCTATGGTTTATGGTGAAGGAGGAGGCTTCCACGTCTTTGGAAGTATCGCGGCAGGTCAGCTGTAGCAAAGGTATGGGCTGTGGTGCGCTGTGGACTGGAGGGGGATGGAGATTAACAAGGGTCATAGAGAGGCTGACTTGGCTATAGAACTTGTCTTGCAAGCAGTCAGATTATGTCATAAGTACTGGTCCAGTCTGAGATGCTGAGATGGCCTTTAAAGGGATTGAATTTACAAGGAGAAGGCATAAAGATTCTCAGAGCACAGCCATCCAAGACTTGGGAGCAGGGCTCTGCTTATCTTCTTAACCAAGACATAAGACTGTGAGTGGAAATATGATGCTAAGGTTTAGCCAGCCACTCCTCCCATTTGGAGCAAAATATCAGAGCTCCAATCCCAAGGGGACCCTGGAGGGCAAAGTAGGAATTGTGGCTGGGGGGTTAGGGAAGAATCGTCTTTCTAGAAACACAGAGGACATTATGGGTTCCTAGGTACTCACAAAAAAAACATTAGTTAAGGCTTAGAAACTAATCCTAGATTCCCCCCACTGGTAGACACAGGGCCTCAGATATTACAGTCTTTGTTAGTCAAAGAGATGAGGTAGGTCAGCCTGGGGCTTGGAATTATTTAGAATATTTGTAATAGAACTTATCTTTCAAGGCTTTGAAATCCTAAATGGTCACAAGTGCATAATAGTAAAGAAATATAAATTTATGTAGGGATGCAATAGCTATTTGCAATAGTTATTTGAGCCTATCCAATTGGAATTGGGTAGTGAAATTTTATTTTATATAAAATAATCAGTGCTGGTGATAGCACAGTTAGACAGACCACTGTTGATTTTACATTGGTACAAACTTTATGAAAAATAGTTTGAAAGATCATGTCAAACCCCTTAAAAATTTATTCTTGTAGTGAACATTTGCTTATTCAGCCCTTATTTCTGTCTTTCTCCTTCTAATACTGCTCAGGTTTTTGTTTGGACATTCATCCTTTCCAAGCAACCATGTGTTTTAGGGGAAGTCCCTCCTCCTCCCTACCTTCATGGATAGTCTGACTTAAGCCAATCAGAACATTCAACCCCTGGTCCACAGTCATTTGTTTGTGGACAGGCATAGGACCGATATTCCAATCAGGGTGAATCCCAAAACTGTTTTGGAATGCGAAGACAGAAATGCACACCCTCCTGCTAGGTGTTACTGATGGTGTATGTAGCCCTGAAGAAGGAGATGTGAAAGAAAGTGGAGAGAAGAGGCCTCCCAGGAATGGCTGTGCGGGGCGAGGCCATATTAGTCCATCCTGGGGAAAATGCCGCAACCTGTCTCTGTGGTATGAACCAACCCCCACTGCTGACCCATCATCCATCAAGTCCTTATCTTCCTCAGATTCTTCCCAATTTCAAAATGTGATTCCTGGAGCTACAGAGCTAGGACCACAATAACCTCTTAGGTTTGTGCCCTAGAATGACCAAGTCAGGTACAGTAAATGGAATAAATTGAGAAGACCCAGTTCTTCTCTCTTCTTCCTTCCTTGAGGGGCCATTGAGCTACAGAGAATTGCTGCCCGGAGGAACCCCAGCCCAGCCCGGTCATCTGCCTGCTGCAGAGCTCAACCTGGGTATCCCACCAGGCTTCAGACTCAGTCCTGCCCAGGTGATCTTATCGTCTCATCCGACCCCAGCCTTTCCCATCTCGGACATGCACTTATGACATCATCATTCATCTAGTTTCTCCATTAGAAACCTAGGAGTAACCCAATGATTCCAATTATTTTCCATATTCTGTTCCATCCACCCCTTATACCGCTCTAGAATTTGTCACCTCCTTTTTCTTCTCAGTCTTGATTTATTTTATTTATATATAATTTCAAACTGTACAGAAAAGTTTTAATGATTGTGTGATTCCCATGTGCCCTGTACCCAAACTGTTTGCATTTTGCCTCTTTTTCTCCCTCTTCCTCTCCCTTTCTCTCCCCCCCCCCCGCCCCCCCCCCGTCCCTATGTGTGTGTGTGTGTGTGTGTGTGTGTGTGTTTGGTTTTTGCCTCTGAACCACTTGAGACATCATGTCCCTTTATGACTAAATACTTTTTTGTGTATTTCCATATTTCCTAAGAACAAGAACCTTTTCTTATATAACCACAGTACAATCGTCACAATTGGAATATTGATATAACAGTTATATTTAATCCACAGTCCATATTCAAATTTTAATAGTTGTCCCAATAATGTTCTTTATAAAATTTGTTTTCCCTGGTCCAAGATTTAACACATTACATTTAGCTGTCATGCCTCTTTAGTTTCTTTTAATCTGAAAGAGTTCCTCTGCTTTTCTTTGTCTTTCTTGACCTTGACAGTTTTCAGAGTACAGGCTAGTTATTTTGTAGAAATCACAGAATTTAAGTTTGTCTGCTGTTTCCTCGTGAATAAATTAATTCAGGCTAGGCAGTTTGGGCAGGAATATCACTTTGTCAGGCCCATGGTGTCAGTTTGTCCCAATATTGGTGATGTTAACTTTGATTATTTGGTCAACATGGCATCTGCCAGTTTTCATTTCTGTTAAGTTACACTTTCTTCCTTGTAACTAATAAGTGAATTACAGGGAAATAGCTTGAGGATATGAAAATTTCCTGTCTTCCATCAAACTTTCACCCACTGGTCTTAGCATCTGTTGATTTTCAAACTCCTTCATTCCTTCTGTATTTACCCATTGGGACTCTTTTTAAGGAATATTTATTTACTTATATCTGTAAAAATGTATGGATTCTTATTTTATTCAGTGGGTTTTAATCAATTACAGTCATTATTTCTTTTCTTGCTTAGCTTGCCCTGATTTGGCCAGTGGGAACGCCTTCCAGAGAACATCTGTGTCCTTTTGATGTGTCCCCACCATTTTTGGAGAATTTTTTTACTTTCTTATGCAACAAGATGTTTCAGGCTTATCTTGTCCTTTCCTTGCCTGGAATCAGCCTTTCTCCAAGGAACTCTGGTTCCTTTTAGTAGAGAATGGTATTTAGAAGCCAGGATCTGGGTCTACATACAAATAGTGCTCCTGATATATCATTGTTTCTAGGCTTTCTCAGGAGATAGAGCTAGAATATATACACATATATGATAGAAAAGTAGACTAATATATACATATGTAGTAAAATCATGTGTCCTACAGGACACAGGCTTTCTCTTCTTTTTCTATGTATGATTTTCTTCTCCAATAGTAAGAAACCTGGCTCTTATTATCCTCAATACATTTACTCTATTTTTTCAAGCCTAGAAGAAACAGAAAATAGTTTCAGGATTCCTAAACTGTGCCACTGCTGAAACTAAATTTACTAATTAGAGTTCAACATTTGTTTATATTTTTTTTCAGGGAAAATATACAAATAATGCAAGTGGACAGATCTTAAATGTGTAATTTAGTACAAGTTGACAAATGCATATATATCCCATACTCCTATCATGATATTATGTATCCATCACCCCAGAAAATTCTCTCATGCTCTTTCCCAGTCAATACTGCCATCTCCCATAGGCAACCATTTTTCTGATTTGTTTTCACCAGAGAAGAGTTTTGCCTGTTTTGGAACTTAATATAAATGGAATAATACAGATATACTCTTTCATTCTTTAGCTCATCCATGTTATTGTGTGTATCCGTAAACCATCCTTTTTTTTTTTTTGTCTGAGTTTCATTCCACTGTATGAATATACCTCGATTTTTTAATTCACTTTCCTGTTGATGGACATTTGAATTGAATGCTAATATTGTGAGTAATGCCGCTATGAATATTCCTGTACAAGTCTTTTTGTGTACTTTTCATTTCTCTTGGGTAAACACCTGGGAGTGAAATTGCTGAATCATAGGGTAGATACGACAGATTGCATTTTCCAAATGAGGCCACGAGAGTATCTTTGGTTCCACAGGCTCTTCTTCCTTGTCTCTTCTCTATCGAGAGGTAGGGTCTATGTCTTCACTCCTTGAACCTGGGCAGACCTGTTGGACAGCAAAAACAAAGGACACCGCATGACTTCTGAGGGCAGATCATGTACTGCCCCATGTGATTCTCTCTTTTCCTGAGGATCACAGTCCCGTGCTTGCTATTTTTCATTGCCTGAAAAAAAGTTGCTTTATGTATTTTCCAGTTTGATAGTTTTTTCCAGCGGGAGAAAAAGTCTGGTACCAGTTATGCTCTCATGAATAAACATCTAACTACAGTGGCTTAAAACACTGTATTTCTCTGTATTATAATATCCGGAGGTGAAGTACAGGTTAGCAGGATGGCTGTGCTCCAGCTGGTCATTTCAGGAAGCCTAGTTCCTTCCATCTTGCTGCATCACTATCCCCTAGGATGTTGTTTCCACTTGCATGGTTGGAGCTGGACACAGTCTAGTCTGAGTACCAATTCAAGGAAGAGCTAGTCTTGTCTTTGAACTTGGAGATGATGACTTAGAAGCGTCTGTTATTTTGCAGCATCGTGGAGACATTCTCCACGATGCCGCCATGGTGACCCATCTAGAGGGCAAATCTAACCATCTCATCAAAATAAAGTTTACATGTCTCAGCATTTGACATCTATAATGGCCTTCATGATCTGGTCCCAATTCTCTCTTTTGTCTCTCCCCTTCCTCCTCCTTAAACTCTACAATCATCTTCATTTTTTCATCTTCTATCTTTGCGTGGAATGACCCCCCCATCGTTGTCCCACAATAGTCCTCCAAAATCATCAAGTGTCACCTCCTCCATGAAGTCTTCCCTAATCCTTTCTCCAAATAAGTGTCTCAAATTTCCTGCCTGTTTACATTTTTCTTCTGTCACATATGACGCTGAATGTCTTCATTGGTTTATTTGTTTATCCCTTCCACTAGATTGTGGTCTCCCCAATAGTGGGAAGCTTTTCTTTTTCTCTTTTCATCATTCTTTTTGCAGTATCTGGTATGGTACCAGTCCATAGGGAGTGCTTATTCAACACTTTTTTTGTGGTTGAATTAGACTGTTAGAACTACAGTCAAATACTGCTCTTATGCAGTATTTAAAAACTGGAAATTCTAGCTTTAGAAAATGAAAGCGACTGACTGGTGAAGATCTGAAGGGTGCTCCTGAGGCTTTTATGTGCTTTTTATTGGGTCTCCTAATTCATTAATACCAAGGAAAAGGAAGAATGCTGGCAGGTTTTTATCTCAAATCAGTATTAAAGTGGAATCTTTTCTTCCAAAAATATTCTCTGTGTGAAGCACAATTAGAGTTTGTCTGAAAAAATCAGCCTTCAGGAAATGACTTGGGTCTTGACCTCATCCATTAAAAAATGGAGCTATGCTGCTTGGCCTGGGGAGCCCATTCACCACTCAGGCATCTTCCTGATAAAGACTTGATTCGTGGTACAGGTAGAAAAGAAAGCATCTCCATATCTCAGTGTGTGCAAAACAGAACTCGTCATCTTTCCTCTCAACCCAGCACCACCTCCTGAGCTGCCTATTTTTGTTAACAGCATCACCATCCTTGCTGCCACCCAGGCTCAAAATCCCCCTGTTATCTTTGCTTCTTTCTCTCCCTCCGCTGCTCCCCAACCACCTGTCTGTAGTCAACTCTGCCTTCCCATTCTCGCTCTCGTCTGTCCCCTCCTCTGTTCCCATTGCTGCTGCCCTAGCTCAGGGGCTTATTCCCTCTTGCCTGGGCTGCAGCAATAACCTCCCAAACGGTCTCTCTGCCTCCCTAAAATCAGCCCTACATATGGGGTTAATCTTCCTGAAGCACGGCTGTCATCACGTCCCAACCCTGCTAACAACTTTTCAACGGCTTCTCAATTCCCTGCAGAATCAGGTCCACATGCATTCAACGTGTGGCCTTTGCAACACGATTTCTCATTACTCTTTCCACGCTCCCTATGCTTCAACTAAATCAAATGGCTTTTTCTTCATTCACTCACTCATTCATTTATTCAATAGATATTTATTGAACCACTGGGCAAGGCACCGAAGATTCAAATATCAAAGGCAGCATTTCTGATCTCAAGCTGCTTTGCAAGTTCTGCCCTTTCCCACCTCTGCGCTGTTAACCTTTCTGTCCCCGTCACCTCTCTTTTCCCCCACCCTCCATCTACGTCTGCCCCATTTCAACTTACGCTTCAATGCCTCCTTTCCTCTGATGCAAATATCACCTTCTTCCTGAAACCTCCTCTGCCCGCCTCTTTCTCTCTCCGAGCTGGAAGAAATCAATTCCCCCTCTCAAAGGTTATAGCACGTCACCTGCATTCTCTGAAGGCTATGTCTCCTTTTCTGCTAAAAACTATTTGCTCCTGAGAGTAAGATTTGTGTCTGTTTCACCTCTGCATCTGAAAGAACATTCAATACCATGCCGTGCAGATATTAATTACTCAATCGTAGTTGCGTGAACCAATTTCCCAGAGATGCATCAGGTAAATGAGGCCCTCCTGGGTCAGACTGTAGAACTGGAAAATAAGCCTTTTCTGTTCTTTGCTCCTAATTGTCCCAAAGACTCTGGCCTTTTCACAACCCATGCTCTTTTTGTCCCGGCACAATGCCCAATGCCACGTGGATTGGAGAAGTCAAAGCAAAGCTCAGGCTGAGTTCCTTGGAAGCCTCCTGACTTTGCATTCCTGGGGCTATGTTTTTTCAGACTCATGTGGTGGCTTAGTTCCTTGGTGACCTAGATTATCCAGGGTTTACTCTGTCCCCTCCTGGAGACATGGTGGGCCCAGTCATCTGGGGGGTCTCTGCACCACACTGGGTGGCAAAGGGAAGATGGCTTGGAGCCAGAAGAGGGGTCCCAGCAGAGCTTGGATGGATGCTCCAGCCTTGTGCGTGAAGGCAAAGGGCCACTGGTGGGTGGCCAGAGTCAGAGGCTGCCATTGTTCCAGGGCACTGCAGAGCCTAGTGGGGCCCCAGTGAGAATCATAGCCTGGGAACAGATTTTTGGGTAAAAACAGGGTGCTGGGAGTAAGCCCAAGCTCAGCCCAGAGATTCCAAGGGCTCGTGGAGCTGCACTGGCTCCTTCAGTAGCTCTCCATGGATGGAAAACCGAGTTCACACCCTTGGCATTGGTGGATCCTCCCTCACCTGGTCCCACCTACTTCTATCATCCTAGTATCCACCACACTTCCAGGCTTAGCTTCTCTTCCCCTTGTAAGAGACCGCTCGTCGTTACTTCCTGTTCATTCATGCCCGGGACTCCCTCCCACTGCTGGCCCCATTCTCAGTCTCTTGAAAGCCTCTGTGTTCACAGCCCCACTGAAATAGCACATCTACTTGCCCTTTTCTTGAATATCCCACTGGAAATGCACCAATTGCTCCTCTAGGTTTAGCACTTATTTTATTGTGCTATATCTTACACATCATCTATAAGGCAATCAGTTGTTGGTAAGTCTGTCTCCTTCAGTGGATTACAAGAGCCTTCAAAATCACCACATTTTATTCAAATGTGCCCCAAAGCCTATCATAGCTCCCCAAACACAGTGGCCCTGGGGATATCCAATAAATGTTTGTTCAGTAGATATACAAATGAAATATTATCATACTGTTCCATGAGATTAATGTGCTTCCAGACAGTTCTTCTACCTTGCAGAAGAGCGAGGCAAACAGGAATGCTTGTTCCCCCAGAGCATCTTGCTCTGGCCTTGAGGGTATTTTCTGTCCTATTTAGCTCAGGCCCGACCCCGCCACCAGATGTACGTGGTTAGGCTCTGCTCAGTGACATGGTGTGTTACCAACTGAAACCCAATTCTGAGACTTGTCTCTCTCCCTGGATCCCTCATCTCAGCCCTCCTTCTGACAGTTGGGGCTCACCTGGTCCCCATCACTAATGTTTTTGGACTTCGTAATCGGTCGTCATGGAAACGAAGTGTGCTTGCTCAGGCTCAGAGATGCAAGGATGCTGCGACAACAGACACTGCACTCCACACTCTCTGTCTACTTTCCAATCATCCCCTTTGACTCACACATGTTTCAAAGGGCTCCAAACCCTCAGCGTCTGTACAGTATGAGGGTATCATACTGTACCTTCTCCCATAGCTTCCAGTGGTCTCAGGTGCATTTCTCTCATTCTCAGCAGAACGGTAAACTTCTTGAAGGAAAGAATTATGCCTTATAATATTCTAGTATCCGTAACACAGCATTAAGCATATAGTAACTATACAATGAACACTGTTGCCTTTTACAAGTCAAGCTCCCAGTCAGGGCATCCTCACAAGTCATGGGCATCAAAGTGAAACACTACGGTCTACAATTAAAATATCTTCACCGCAATGCTGTCTATAATAACAAATAACTGGAAATAACTTAATACCCAAGGATGAAGTACAAGATTCAGTAAATGGTACATCACTTGACGGGATAGTATGCAGTTATTTAAATGGTAATTATAATATCTATGGAGCAAATATGAAAAATATTTATGATAGACTGGAACTGATAAAAGAAGATAAAAAATAGTCTGAAGCTATAATTGTAACTATTACCTGCACTATAGCAAACCTGGGGAAGTGATATGCAAAAAATAAACCCGGTATCAATGCTGTAGCATTTGAGTGATTTTTTTCTGTCTTTAAGGTTGTCTTTAAGGTTGTGATTTTCTTCTATTTTTTCTTTAAGGTCACTAGAATATTAAATATATAATATTTTGAATAAAAATATAGGTATATCTGTAATTAATATAAAAATAAATGTTGCCTGAAGTTTAGGGCCATTAGTAGGGAGAAGTCCATCTGGCAAAAGAATGGAAGGATAGAAAGGTGATTTTAATCAATACCAAGATCCAGTATATGTTATACTCTTGCCAAATGAATTTTGATAATGATGATGGTACTGATAATCAAAAGAAAATAGTATTTCTTTGACTGGTCTCCTGAAATCTGTAAATCAGTATAGAAACTGAAAATAACCATGGCCCCCTATGAAAACTATGTCAACTCCAGTAGGGTCAGGAATTTCAGGGAAGCGGGCTGCTCTGACCTTGGGAATTGCTGGTCCCCAACTATATGGTACATGAAGATGGAGTGAGAGGAACAGGGAACAGAAATATTGAAAGGCTGGATTTGAGTCCCAGTTCTGGTATTAAAGACCCACTGGCATTTTGGGGAAGTTACAACCTCAATAGGTAATGTCCTTCATGCAGCCAGCCAGCCAACTCCATTCAACAAAAATACAGCCAGTTCTTACTGGGAGGCAGTGCCGAGCTCAGCATTGGGCCATCCTTGGTTTCCGGCAGAGCTAGTTCATAGGGATAGTGGGAGGATAAAATGAAATACTGCATGTAGAGGTTGTGTGGGAAAGCTGCTCTAAATAAATGTGAGCTATTATTACCGAACACAGAAGCAGAGCTGACCTGCTTAGCTCCACAATGCTGACAGCTGATTCAGATCACACCAAAATTGAGACAATCAACTACTAACAAAGCCGGGGAAAACAAAGCCCTGATTGAAATGGGCTGCAGGTGACTTTTCCAAGCCTCCCAGCTGGACTCATTCAGATTCTCCCAGCGAACTGCTGCCCCTCCATCAGAGCAGTGATCATGCTGCCTAGGGCACAGTTCTGTCCCGTGCCCCGTCCCCTCTGCTAACCTGTCACCTTGCCCTCAAGGGCTGCTTAACAAACGTTTGTCAAATCTGAAGGCCGTGTGTGTGTGTGTGTGTGTGTGTGTGTGTGTGTGTGAGAGAGAGAGAGAGAGAGAGAGAGAGAGAGAGAGGAAGAGAGAAGGAATAAGAGGGAGAGAACTTTCGATCTTGATATGTCATTTCTGACCTAGCACCAAGGATGGGCAGTATTTCCCCTCTGAGCTAGCTGCTTACCACTTTCTTAAAAGACACAGAATGCCTTGATAAGGACTTTTAAACGGGCTTTGGCCTTTTTCTGAATATGTTTCCCCTTCTCATTTGGGCAGAAATGAGATGAGTTAGTTTAATGCCTTACGGAGGAAATGGGGAGAAGATAGGAGCGCACAATCAGCAGAAAAGAAAAAGAAAGAAATTGACAAGAAACAATTGGAAAGGTGATCCAGTCCAAGCGAACAGAGTCTCTCTGTAGAAGAGGCACTGACCCCTCTCTGCACCTTTGCACTCTCTGTCTGTGAGAAGGGCTGCAGTAGGGAGGTGAAGGTGGCATCTGAGGTCAGATCCTTAGTCCCTGCTTCCCCAAGACAAAGGGCTTGGAAATACTACTCACAGCAAATGAGGTTTGAATTATGAATCAGTAACAATTGCAGTCCTTTCTTTCTTGCTGCATCCCTAATTGGCATGTTGGTCATTTATAAACTCGCCTGCCTCTGTGTGCCCTCACAGCTAGCCTCGTGCAGGAGCAGAAAAAGATGGGTGTCAGTGGCAGGACACGTTGGCACCTCAGCTCTGCCAGTGTCTAAAGCCGGCAGAGAGGCTCACAGCCTCTGTGCCTGTGAACTTTAGGTTGTCATTTTTCTTTAATGAATTCTGAATTAGGATATTAATAATACTAATAGAGCTCATTAATTGAAGGCTTACTATGTTCAGATAGAGTGTCAAGATTTGTTCTTGTAACAGACTCACAGACATAGAGAACAGACTTGTGGTTGCCAAGGGGGAGGGGGTCAAGGAGGGATGGATTGGGAGTTTGGGATTAGCAGATGCAAACTATTATATATAGGATGGATAAACAACAAGGTCCTACTGTATAGCACAGGGAACTCTATTCAAAATCCTGTGACAAACCATCATGGAAAAGAATATGAACAAGAATGTATATATATGTATAACTGAATCACTTTGCTCTACAGCAGGAATTAACACAGCGTCGCAAATCAACTACACTTCAATAAAATAAGTTTAAGTAAAAGATTTGCTCTTGTAAACTCTGTAGGGTCACAGAATTAATAAGTTGCAGAGTGAGTTTTCAACTCCTGAGCATGGGACTGTGAACTAGGTAGGAAAGTTGAGTTGAGTATTTATTTATCCAGTTGCCAGGTCCCGACTTAGCATCTACTGGAGGAGTAGTCCTGGGCTAGCGTTAGGACGGATATAAAATGTTCTACAGCCTCATTGCCCTTCTCACCGAGCTTCAGGCTCACGTGACACTCACTATTTTGGGTTAAGACACAACATCTCCCATCATTGTCACCAGCCCTATGACCGTCACCACCATAGCCCTGCCAGCATCACCAGCACCTCCATCAGCACCCTGGCCATCACCACACCGTCATCAACGCCAAAAACATGTGTGAAGCATCTGTTGTTTGCATGTGGCCGCATGGCTTTTCTCCAGAGTGGCAGCTGGGTCACAGCTGGGCTGTGCTGAAGGATTAAGTGATGCCTAAGTGAAGGTGACATGTGACAGAATCTCCTCCTAGGCCGGAGCAGACCGCAGATGCCAGCCTCCCGGGAGCTGTCAATCCAGGACAGAATATGGTGCTTACAGAATGGGAGACGAGCGCGGTTTACATAATGTTTCAGGAGGAGCTGACTACCAGGACTTCCATCTCCCTTTCTGCAAGCCAATATGAGCTGATGTCTCTCTTCCTGATCAAAGGTCCCGCCAACCCGTCACAAAGGGCGCCCTATAGCACCAGGCAGCGCCTCACCTCTCAAAACTTGAGGAGATGCTGAATGCACTGGGGCAGCATTGCCATGCCAACCGTAACCTCTTGAAACACACAAAGAAGGCAAACGCAGAACCAGAGAGCTGAAGTGAGTCAGAGTCTGTCCACATTGGGAATTTATTTATTTTTCCTTTTGGGGGGGAATTTATATACAAACAAATTTCATGTACATGGGCACACTTGTCAGATGCATCTATATTCATGATATTACTTTAATCACAGAGCCGTATGAAACCAATCACTCTTTCAAGCGTATAAAAATCACTTCCCTTCCCATCTCCATGCCTTAGCTTATTTTCTACTTACAACCTGGAATACCTTTCCTCTGCCAATGTCCGAATACTGATTATCATGGGTGGAACGGTATCCCACAAAATATGCTGAAGTCCTAACGCCCAGTACCTGTGAATGTGACCTTGTTTGGAAATTGGGCCTTTGCAATTGATCACATTAAGATGAGGTCATTAGGGTGGATCCTCACACGTTATGGCTAGTATACTTATAGGAAAGGGAAATCTGGACTCAGAGACAGCCGTGCATGTACAGAGGGAAGATGATGGGAAGACACAGGGAGAATGCCATCTACAAACCAAGGACTGCCTGGGGGTACCAGAAGCTAGGAGACAGGCCAGACTCTGACCCACATACATCAGAAGGAACCAGCACTGCTGACTTCTTGACTTTGACTCCCGGCCTCCAGAAGTGTGGGACGACACATTTCTGTTTTAAAAGCCACCCTAGTTTGCGGTACATTGTTATAGCAGCCCCAGGAAGCTAATACATTAATCAAGCCTCAGGATCAAGCTACTTTCTACAGAACATCTTTTCTGAGTGTAGCACAGTCCCATCTGTGATGATACAGATGTGCCATGGCTTTACCTCCAAGATTCCCAATCTTTGTGCTTGGACTATCAGGTGGGATGTAAAGGTGCGGAACAGATTTTTAGAAAGTGAAAAGAAAAGGCACTATTGCAGGAAGGTCTTGGGGAGGGGGTGGCAGATTGAGAAGTGACTCAGGTAAAGGTTACCCCCTTTTCCATGACAACACAGGGACCCCACTAACAATCTGATGGCCCCTGCCTGTGCTGCCTTGTGTAAGCAGACCTTAGAGGTCAGAGAAGGTGCTCAGTCTGGGGTCCTGGGATGCTGCTGACGGGCAGGAAGATGTAGGTGAGAGAAGCCTAGGTAAGCTCTGTGTGTTGCCTCCCCTTCTGGAAACTTCTCTGGTGCTAACATGGGATTATGGGAAAGCTGAGTGTTCGAGCAGGCCTGGAAGGTTCTTGTATACAGAATGTGGACGCTACACAGCACGCCTGTCACTTGCTTTCTTTGCTGCAGTGAAAACTCCCCGATCAGAGTCTGGATTGGGAGTAGAAAGTGGTACATGCCATGGTGGGCCTTCCACCCAGTGCTGGAACTCAGTGATCTCAATGATGTTTGTCATCAAGGGCTTTGGGGATCGCCTAGAATCTGCCTTGGTCCATTTCCTAGTCTCAGAAGCTTAGAATGCCCCAGGACTTTTACATCTGGAATACAAGGTAGAATGTGATGAGCATCACAAGATGGGAAGGAAAGATGCAGAGTCACCAGCACTCCCAGTTGGCAGATGGGGGAGGGGTCTCTCTCCCTTGTTCACCAGACTTTCCTCAGGAGCTCTGTCCACCAGAGAGCAAGTCCTTGCCCCGACCTCCAGTGCTAGTAGCTCAGGAAATCTGAACTCAGGTTCAGAATATCAGCGTTGTCCCCTCTGGCTGTCATTGTCTTGTTGACCCTCCAAACAAGCCCGCCACCTCCTCCAGGAAACCCTCCCTGATGATCTCAGGTGAAGCTAATGGCCCCATTGTGGCATTTTAGCTTCTGCTTAGCCCTACACCATCTTGCTTTACATTTTAGTTACATACTGAGCTCAACCTCTAGTTATAAGTGCCTCAAAGTTAGGAAACATGTACAGTTTGTGTTTTTATCATTCTGGAGGCTGGCACAGGCCCATTGGTTAGGTGAGAGTCAATAAATAAATCAATAGATATCTATTTATTGAGTGCCTATTAGGTGCTGGGTATCGTGCGCTGCTGGGGAGATCAATACTTTGAACAGAAAAGTGTTCACGGGTGAAATAAGATCTTGCTTTTATTCCTGACCCCTATTTCTCTTCAGCCTCCAGCTTCCTAACATGACTTACTAACTATGTCTGTGGGCTTGTGCCCCACTCAACAAACAGTACATAAGATGTTCCCTGATTGGGCTGGGAGTTGTCTCAATTATGGGTCATCTGGTTGTGATGCCTTGTATCTGTGGTCAGGACCACTCGTTGGGTCCTGTCTATGTCTTGCTTGCCCAGACCCCTGGTTCCCAACTGCTCACCTAAGATTTGGCTTCTTTTTTAAATTTTTATTTATTTACTTATTATTGAGGTATAGTTAATATACAATGTTGTGTTAGTTTCAAGTGTACAGCAAAGTGATTCAGATTCTTTTCCATTATAGGTTATTATTACAAGATACTGAGGGTAGTCCCTGTGCTATACAGTAGGTCTTTGTTATTTACCTATTTTATATATAGTAGTGTATATATAAATCCCAAACTCCTCATTTATCTTCCCTCACACCCCACTATTCCTTTTGGTAACCATAAGTTTGTTTTCTATGCCTGTGAGTCTATTTCTGTTTTGTAAATAAATTCATTTGTATCATTTTTTAGATTTCACATATAAGTGATATGGTATGATATTTGTCTTCTTCAAGATTTGGTTTCTTGCAAGGGGAGAGGTGTGAGGGAGGGATGGATTGGGAGTTTGGGATTAGCAGATGCAAACTATTATACATAGAATGGATGAACAACAAAGTCCTACTGTATAGCGCAGGGAACTATAAACTATGGTTTATCCTGTGATAAACCATAATGGAAAAGAATATGAACAATAATGTATATATATGTATAAATGAATCAATTTGCTGTACAGCAGAAATTAACACAACATTGTAAATCAACTATACTTCAATTAAAAATAAATTTAGCTTCTTGCATTAGCTTGACTTTCCTGACTTCTGTCTTCTCACCTAACTCTGACCCCAGCTCTGCCTTGACCCTGGGCCCTCAGATGTCCCCCTGAATCTGGATCCATCAGGCCAAGCCACTGGTGCTCATTAGAAGTGCTGTCTTTCCATCTCTGTCCTGGATTTCCAATCTTTTTGATGTACATCTTGTCCTCAGGCAGGTCTTCTTGGAGAAGAAAGGAAGGACAAATTTATGAATATATGTTCCAATATACGTGTACTTGACTGTTGAAATAACAACAATATCTTAGATTAAAAAGAGGAAAAAGGAACAAAAACATTCAACAAGTTGGTGAGGGAAAATGGAGGTAAGTGTTGTAAAATCTTTATATTGTATGTAATAAACATAAGGGTACTGATTAATTTAAAAATTTTATATACTAAGTATGTATGTTGCATTTTTTAGGGTATGTACTAAAAGAATAGAAACAGAGTGTATAACTGTCTAACTAATAGAAGGGAAATAGAAATAATAAAAATAAATAAATCCATAAAAAGCAATAAAGGAAAAGAAACAGAAGTAGGGCAAATATAAGCACAAAAAAAGAGTAGATTTTAAACCTGAAATATTAGAACTTACAAGAATCTGAATGGATTAAGTTCTCCAGTAAAAACAACAGCAGCTATATTATATATGATATACATTCCTGTATGTACTATTTTCAAGAGACATATCTAAAACACAAGGATACAAAAAGGTTAAAGACAAAACAATGGAAAAATACAGGAGGCAAATATTAATCAACAGATGTCTTAGGAGAATTCATTAATATGAAATAAAACAGACTAAGCATTATTAAAGATAAAGAGTATAATTTCACAATGACACATTTTAATTAACAAAAACACTACAATTTAAAATACGTAAAGAACCTTTAAAAAAGCTGCAGAATACATAAAATAAAAATTGACAGAAGTACAAGAGGAAAAATAATAACCGTCAAAGCGGTAGATTGTCTTACATTGCTCTCAGTTACAGATACATCTTGCCATAAAAAAATCATAATGGCATAGAACATTTAAACCAGATTTTAAAAATTTACATAATGGATGCATATAGACATTGCATCAAACAGCTACAGAAAACATATTCCTTTCAGGCACATGTATAATGTTTATAAGAATCAATTATTTCTGGACCTTGAGTCAATCTCAATGAATTTTACTGAATTGAAATCACATCAAGTGTGATCTCCAATAAAAATACAATTAAGCTAGAATTATAAAACAAAAATTAACTATAATTTTCCCATATAATTGGAAATTTAGACACATGCTTCCAAATAATCAAAGAAGTGTGGCTAAAAGAGAAAGGACAGTTTACCCTGAACAAAGCGGGAGGGTGGATTAGGGGAACTGACCCTCTGAGCAGTTGAAAAATCCACGGATAGGCCCTCCGCATCAGTGGTTTCAACCAGCAACCATCTGTGGATTCAACCAGCAGTGGATTGTGTAGTACTGTAGTATTTACTATTGAAAAAAAATATATAGGTGGAGTCGTGCAGTTCAAACCAGTGCTGTTCAAGGGTCAACTATATAGTGTTAATTAGAACATATTTTGAAAACAATAGTGAAAATACTATTTAAATTTGAGACGTACAGCCAGTGGTGTGCTAGAGCTGCCTTGTATCAGCTTGCAAGAGCCGAATGTTAAATATTCAGGACACTTTCCCACTGGTTATTAATCCACTACTAGCCTGAAATCAGTTGTGGTGAAGTATTTACAACACAGAAATATGAAATTGGCACGCTACACATCAGGACTTTTTATTTTCCTTTCTTTTCTTTTCTTTCTTTTCATCCTTCTTCCTTCCTTCTCTTTCTCTCCCTTTCTCCCTTCTTTCCTTTCTCCCTTCCTCCCTCCCTCCCTTCCTTCTTTTCTTTCGCAAATTAGTTAACAGAACGCTAAGAGATGCAGTTAAAATATTATATAGAGGGAAATTTATAGTCTTTTGAGAGTTTGTTTTTAGATTGGATTAGATGGATTTAGATGGATTAGAAAAAAACAAATGCTGGAAATTCCATCTTCAGGAACTAGGAAAAAAAAGCAATGCAAAATCCAAGAAAGTAGAAGAAAGAAAACAATTAAGATAAAAAGGTAAATTAATGGCATAGAAAAATATTATACAAAATAGAAATATAATAAAGAGAAAAAACAAACCCAAAAGTTCACTCTTTGAAACTAAGAAAAAAATGGACCAACCTCTGGTGAGATTGACCAAGAAAATAAAGAAGAAATGCACAAATAATCAACATCATGAGTGAAAAATTGGACATGACTACAGACACTGCAAATATTGAAAAGATAATAGAATATACAAAAATCTTAACACCAATATATTTGAAAATGGATGCAAAATGTATACATTCCTGGAAAAGTATAACATACCAAAACCCTTCTCATGAAGAGATAAGAATCCTGACTTTTCCTTTAGTTAGTAAAACAAAATCTTCTTATCCAGAGCTCTCTAGGTCCACGTGGTTTACCAGTAAGGTCTATAAATGTTCAAGAGAGAAATATTTCCAATTTATACACATTCCTTCAGACAATAGAATAAAAGGGCAAATCTACCATGATGCTTTGTGATACTACCCGTCATCTTGATTTTAATGCTCAACAAAGGCAAAACGAGAGAGGAAAACTAGAGCCCAGTCTCACTCATGAATGTAAATGCAAAACGTAAACTATAATTAGTAAACTGAATGCAGCAATATACATAAAAAATACATCATGACTAATTTGTGTTTATCTTAGGAATGTAAGATTAGTGTCACTTTGGAAAAGCAATTCATGTAATTCACCACATTATAAGACAAAAATGGGGTGATTATCACAGAGATGCAGAGAAAGTATTTAGTAAAAGTCAATAATCATTCATAATAAAACTCTTATAAAAAAAGAGATAGAATGAAATTTCCTTAACCTTACAAAGGGTACCTACTACAATCTTATGGCAAACGTCACATCAAATGTTGAAACTTTGAGAGCTCTCATTTTGAAATTTGGAACAAGACAAGAATTCCTGTTATTGCTACTTCTATTCAGCTTTGTCCTGGAGTTCCCTGCCTGCTCAGTGAAACAATGAAAAGAAATAAAAGGTATGAGAATTGAAAAGTGGAGAAAAACAGCTGTCATTATTCACAGATGATTTAATTATGTGTAGAAGATCTGAAGGAATCCATAGAGAGATTACTGTAATTATTACGAGGCTTTGACACGGTTGTACTATTCACATTCAGTACTTAAACAATACATTTAATTCATATAATCGAGGAACAGATTGAAAATGAAATAAAAGAGCTACCATTTAGAATAGCATAAAACAAGATGATATCCTTGGGAACAGTACTAACAATATACTTTTGTCTAAGACATCTACGGAGAAAATTATAAAGTGTTACTGAGAGACATTAAAAAAGAAAGCTAAGTGGAGAGGTATACCAAGTTTATGAATCAGAATAATTTTTATAAAGATGCCACTTGTCCTCAAGCTGAGTTATAAATTTAATGCATGCCCAAGCAAAATTCCATGATTTTTTAAAAAAAAACTTGGCAGGCTGGTTTTGAAACTTATATGGATATGCAAAGGGTTAATAAGAATATCCAAAACACTCTTGAAGAAGTAGAACTCTCTGGCTCTACCAGATTTCAAGATCAGCAGGGAAAATAAGAAGTTTCCAACAAATTGCTGAGACAGGCATCCATGTAGAAAAAACGAAGTTGGATCTTTACCTCATACCATCCTAAAAATGTCGATTTCAGTTGGTTAAAAGACTGAAGGTGAAAGGAAAACCAATAAGGAAAGATACTGTCATGATCTTGGGGTAAAGATTTCCTAAACAAGACACAAAAAAACACAAACCATAAAGAAAAAAATTATAAATTTGTTCTACATTAAAATCAAGACATCCTCTTCATCAAATGGTATCAAAGGTAAAAAGATAAACCATGAAGTGGGAGATAATATTTACAACACACAAAACAAACAACACACTAGTATTCAAAATACTTATAGAATTCTTCCAAAATCGCTAAGACAAAGGCAGACAACCTAACAGGAAAAAATGGGTAAAAGGTTTAAACAGATACTTCACAAAAAGGAAATTTCCAGTTAAATATAAGATTAATAATCTGTGGACTAAAATACAATCATAATGGAATTCCTTCCATACCCCACTCAATGGGCAAACGTTTGAAAAGTCTGACAATGAAGGAGCGATGGAACATTTTGAACTCTCCTCGACTGCTGAAGACCATGGAAGTTGGTACAACTACTTGGAAGTCAGTTTGGCATTATTTAATATATTACCTATAAATAAAAATACCCAGAAATGCAACCCTAGGTATACATCCTAGCAAAGTTTGTTCAGATGGGCACAAAGTAACCCAAGAATGTTCATAGCTGTGCTGTTTATAATTATTCCAACTTTGATACAACCCAAATATTCATCAACAATAGAGTAGATGAACTACTCTGTAGTTTGTCATGCGATGGAATAACACAGGTACAGGTAGACCCATGGATGAATCCCACAAGTGCAATGTCAAATGAAAGACCCCAGACAGAACAGTTCATTTCTACAAACTTCAAAACCAAGAAGCCAGACTTCAGAGTTGCGTACATGAGTGGTAAAACCATAAAGAAAATGAAAGGAATCATGACCCTCAAAGCCAGCATAGCAGTTAACTCTAGGAAGAAAGGGCAAAATTGTCATCAGGAAGGGGCGCATGGGATCTTCTAAGGTGCTGGCAGTGTTCCTTTTCTTGTCCTGGCTGGTGGATTATCTGGGTGTTCTCTTATTTTATTCATTTATTTGTTAAACTGTATACATGTGTTTTATGTACTTTTCTGTATCCACGCATCATAACTTTTTTAAATAAAGGGGGAAAAGTTTGCATTATCATCACTGGATGGCAGTTTCCATGTGCTGATAGCCATAAAGGTATTGACTCACAGAAGTCATAGAAGAACAGCCTAGCTAACTTCCTGGTAAGGGATGCATGGGAAGTACCCCAGGGGAGTCCATTTGGGAGCTGAAGATGCCCAGAATCCGAGAAAGACTTTTGGAGAAAATTACCTGTGTAGGCGTTTCTATTCATCATTCCAGCTTCTAACAATCTTGGAACCCAGCAGTCACTTACAAACATAGACTGAGCCCCACCAACGTGCGAGGCATGGGGCTTGGTGCTGGGATACAGAACCCAGTGAGATGTGGGCTTCAGCGAGCTTACGCTCAGAGAAGAGGAGGAGACCACCGATTACAGTAGGATGCCGGCTAGTCTCAAGTGGGTCTTGTGTGGGAAGTATTCCCAGAAAAGATGACACCTGAGTTCTGTGTTAGGGGACAATTGCCAGACATATGTGGAATAGTGAAGGGTCATTCAAGAGAAGGAAGCAGCCTGTGGATAAGTGAGAAGCAGCGGGCGCATTCCAGAAACAACAAACAGCTCTGACTGTCTGGACTGTCCTGAGTGCATATGTAGGGTTGATTTTATAAGAAGGTTTACTGCGTGAACCCCATCCATTCCTGGCATGACGAAATTAAGGGTTATTTAAGGAAATATTTTCAGCTTTCAGGACCCCTGAAAGTATTCCTAGAAGGGATTTAAGTGTAAAGATCAATAGGAATTTCGACACATTTTTACTAAGCGCCTACTATATGCAAAACAGGTGCTGGACAGGCAAGTATCAAAAGCAGGATGTGGGGAGTAAGATAAAAAGTATTTCTGTAACCAGGACATGGAAGCAGCCTAAATGTCCATGGACAGAGGAATGGATAAAGAAGATATCGTTCATGTATACAATGGAATATTAACCATTATAAAAGAACGATATTGTTCCTTTTGCAGCAACATGGATGGACCTAGAGATTGTTATACTGAGTGAAGTAAGTCAGACAGAGAAAGATAAATATCGTACAATATAGCTCATGTGTGGAATCTAATAAAAGGGTACAAATGAACTTAACTACAAAACAGAAATAGAGTTACAGATGTAGAAAGCAAACTTATGGTTACCAGGTGGGAAGTGGTAGGAAGGATAAATTGGGAGACTGGGATTGACATATATACACTACTACATATAAAATAGGTAACTAATAAAGACCTGCTGTATAGCACAGGGAACTCTACTCAATACTCTGTAATGACCTGTATGGGAAAAGGATCTAAAAAAGAGTGGATTGTATGTATATGTATAACTGATTTACTTTGCTGTACACCTGAAACTAACACAACATTGGAAATCAACTATTCTCCAAAATTTTTTTTTGAAAAGGGGAAAAAAGGATGTTTTTTGGGGGCTCATGAAACATGAAGGTGACAATAATGCTTTATCTCTGTATGTCATATTGCCATTTAAATTTTTTTTCACAAATATCTCATTTGGTTTGAGGTGGAGAGGACCTGACCAGAGGTTTTGCCCGACAGCTCTGCCGGTGATGGACACTATGTCCTACACACTATTAGCAGCACATCTCTATCATGGGCTGCTGACCCCTGTCTGGGGTTTATTAGAAGTTGGAGGAAGATCAGACAATTTGCTTGTCTTGCAGGGTTACTATGTTGCCTGGAAAACAGCGGCTTAGCCCCTGAGGGCCTGGATTTTCCCTTGGGTAAAATTGCTTTGAAATCCTTAGCGGAAAGGTTTTTTCTACAAGGGCCTTTTCTTTCCTTTTTCCTTTTTTTCTTTTATTTATTTATTTAGTTTTGGTGCGTTGGGTCTTCGTTGCTGCACGCGGGCTTTCTCTAGTTGCGGCGAGCTGGGGCTACTCTTCATTGCCGTGCGTGGGCTTCTCACTGCAGTGGCTTCTCTTGTTGCGGAGCACAGGCTCCAGGTGTGCAGGCTTCAGTAGTTGTGGCACATGGGCTCAGTAGTTGTGGCTTTTGGGTTCTAGAGCGCAGGTTCACTAGTTGTGGCTCATGGGCTTAGTTGCTCCGTGGTGTGTGGGATCTTCCCGGACCAGGGTTCGAAACTGTGTCCCCTGCATTGGCAGGCAGATTCCCAACCACTGCGCCACCAGGGAAGCTACAAGGGCCTCTTCAATAGAACTTTTGCCAAGAGAGAACTAGAAAAAGAATAATCCTGTAAATGTCACCAGGCTGAGGAAGACAGAAATGAAGGCCCACGCAAGCTATCCTGCTAGGTTTACCCAGAAGCAAAGGACCATTGGAGGCCTGTAATGCCTTCCACTCGCAGCAGAGGGTCCTGAAAACAGCCCTAAGTAAAAAGATGTGTTTTTAGCATTGGCCCAACTGCTACTTAACTGTGTGGCTTTAGGCAAGTTATCCAACCTCTCTGAGACTCAATTTTCTCATCTGTAAAATGGGGATGAAAACTTCTACCCATCTCAGTGATTATGGCAAGAAATGAGATTAATGTCTGGGAAAATCAGCTTGTCTCAACCAAGGAAATTATCGTTGTTGTTTGTTGTTACTTAGACTTTTTGTAGGATGGGCTTGGGAGGTCTGTTGTCAGGAGGGGTTTATTTTTTATTTTTTGTCTCCTGCAAGGTAGCTCTGAATTCTGTCTACTGAATAGCAAATTGCTACTTTGTTTTTTTGTTGTTTGACACTTAGGTTCTCATCCTAAAATTCTGTTTACTTAAATATTTCAGAGTCTCTTAGCATTTCAAAAGAGTATTTTTTTAAAAAAGAATAGAGACACAATTGCTCCTTTTTCTAGGCTCAGCAGTTATGTATTAAATTATTCACAAATACAAACAGAGAGAAAAAACAAAAAATAAGACATTCGCTTGACAACAGAAATAGGAATTATCTGTAAGTTTTTAAATCAATGCCTGGCCTTGGTGGTTAATTTCACATACATAATTTCACCCTTGCATGAAAGCCAGGTATGAAAATGACAGTCCCCAAGGGAAGGTTTTGTAATCCTAAACGATTCCAAAGAAGTCTCTGCTTCAATCTAATAGTCTTGTCTGTTTTTTTTTAAGGAACATTTTTTTAAAAATAGATTTTATTTATTTAGGCTTTGTTAGGGATTTGCTGCTGCATGTGGGCTTTTCTCTAGTTGCGGTGAGCAGGGCTACTCTTCGTTGCAGTGTGCGGGCTTCTCACTGTGGTGGCTTCTCTTGTTGCAGAGCATGGGCTTCAGTAGTTGTGGCATGTGGGCTCAGTAGTTGTGGCTCTCAGGCTCTAGAGCGCAGGCTCAATAGTTGTGGCTTGCTCAGCGGCATGTGGGATCTTCCCAGACCAGGGCTCGAACCCGTGTCCCCTGCATTAGCAGGCAGATTCTTAACCACTGCACCACCAGGGAAGCCCTGATAGTCTTGTTTTAAGACATGGAGTGACAGGAGTTCCCTACAGCTTTGAAGACCGGAAACCAGGAGGTTCTAACCAACTTTGAATTCTAGATCTTGACTTCCCTGTCTCTTCTTTTGTGATGTTACAGCCCCGGTGCAGTTGGGTTCTAGAGGACATTTGATTAAAATGTTATTTTTAGCGAATACATAATTTCCTACAGTAAAATTCAAAAACCCAAGAGAGCAGCTGAGGCTTGTAACTGTGTAAGGCTGTAGGCCACTTGTGTCCAACAAAATATGAACAAGAGGGAAAGGGGGAAAGAACTGGTACTCGAAACGCGCCCCGGCCTTGAGAAAATGATGCCAGAGCCCCAGCCTCCAATACACCACTTCTCTGGCGCGAGGTTGTAAGCCCGCCTGCAGGAACCCACCGTCCAGGCGACCTCTCATTTTCCAGGATGGGAAGAAGCCCCGCAGAGGGACTGTGGCCTAGATGTCAGGCATCTGGCAGGCTGCAGAGAGAAAGGAGGTGCTGAGTTTCCTGCCTTGATCAGCACAGGCCTAAATTTGCCGTGATATGATTCAGTGTGCTTCCCAGAGCACTGGATATAGTTGCAGCTCTGAGTCAGCCTCAGGCCCCACTCCCTCCCTCGTGGCTCTATAAGCTGCGCAGGGCTGAGTGTCTCACCAGGGCTCACTTGCTCCCCATGTCAGATCAAGGTCCTCGTTAGGCCTGACCTTTTGTGCCCAGAGCGTGCTTTCAAAGCACGCTCCTAACTGGCCCAGTCGTTAGGAACACCAAAGTCTCTGTTGTCTGTTAAATCTGAGTAATGGAGAGTTCTTTCTGGTTAATTCAGATTATTAGAGGCTTAGATCAATCTGTTAATAAAGGTTTACCATTCATAACATTTGTACATTTCCAGATGTCAAGGGATTGAAGTTAACCTGCTATTCACTTACTGTGTTTCTAGTGATAGGGATAGAGTAGGATAATGAAACAGTCAGTTTAGAAATTCCACTAGGTGAGTAAAGACAGAAAGGGAATTTTAAGGGAGTTTGGAAGACTGTTGTAAGCTAATGGCCACTCAAGAAAATAATCCAGTAACCTAGCAATAGTCTGCACTACCTTGAAGGAAGACCAGGTGCATCCAAGCCCCAGACACACTCCAGCCACAAACCCTGATAGTTAAAACACAAGACAGTAGATATGGGGGCTGAATCTTGTTACATGAAGCCAGAGAGTTAATAGTTCTCGAAGAGTAGCATTCCTGAATGTGGCCAAGGCAGAAATATAGGTGAAAGGGGAAGGAAACTAGGTGAACGGGGGCATTATACCGAAACCTGAGATGAATGACCATATTTAATATATGTTACCACCCTTTTGCTAATATACATGATTTAAATAACGCCAGGACAGTCCCAGTTAAACCATATAGGGCCAAAGGAGGAACTAATGACGGAAGCCTTGACATCTGCCCAAGAATGACGAAGAAGGTGGTCTTCTCCCCTACCCACTTTCTCTGTGATTGTAAAAATGTAGCCCTCTTTCTCCTCAGGGCTGCGCTCCCTCGCCTGCCCGCTGGTGTCTCTCACAAGCATCCTATGCTAATAAGTTCACTCTTTACCTGTCACTTTGCCTCACGCTGAATTCTTTCTGCACCGAGACAAAAGAACCTGAGCTTCAGCAAGTCCTGACACTAGGTGAGAGGCTTCAATGAAAGGACGGTGGGTTTCAGTCTCCTCCTAAGCTAGGGATTGTGGGTTTGAGCCCCAATCTGGATTTTGGCTGGGTTCAAGCCCCATCCGAGAAGAGGTGCAGTTTCACTAGTGTTTAGGTTCATATCTTAAAGAAGTTGGAAATCTAGCTGGTTAACAATCTAAAACACATGTAACAATGAAGAAGGCTTGACCAAGATGAAAACAAGTCTAGAAGGACAGCCATGAAGAAGGTAGTTGTGGTCAGAGATGATTTTGGGGAGGAAGTGAGGTACCCCCAGAGCTCTGTAGGACCAGTAGGATTTACCTGGCATGCCGGTGGAGAATAAACAGGAAGAGCCGGGGAGTGCATGTGAGAGAATTGCTAATACAAAACAGGAGAGAAAATAATTTAATCTTTCTTTGCTTCCTCAGAAGGCTTATTAGGACTTTACAGAACTCCAGGATCCTTCTAGATCACAATGTTCAGGAGCTACCAGAGGGTGCCGGCTGATAGCTGAGCCTCTGAGAGAAGAGAGGGCTGACAGCCTTCATTTTAGTTCCTGGGTCTCCTTTTGGAGACATGAAAACTAAAAATTTTTTTTTTTTTTTGCGGTACGCAGGCCTCTCACTGTTGCAGCCTCTCTCGTTGCGGAGCACAGGCTCCAGACACGCAGGCTCAGCGGCCATGGCTCACAGGCCCAGCCGCTCCGCGGCATGTGGGATCTTCCCGGACCGGGGCACGAACCCGCGTCCCCTGCATCGGCAGGCGGACTCTCAACCACTGCGCCACCAGGGAAGCCCCTAAAATATTTTTTAAATCAAATAAAAGAAACTTTATTTGTTGGGTTAGTGAAAGGATCAGGGCATATGAGTCTGGTCGGGGAACTAGCCTCTTCCCCCAGAGTCATCCTCGCTCACTTGGTAACCATGGGCCACACAGGAAATAGCTCTCTGCCTTAGCCTGAAAAATGGAACTAATAACAAGTCCCCTTGTGTGTAAATAAAATGGCCTCAGGGATAAGCACTGTGCATATTATCCCTTACACGCCTTGGAAGAAAAGATTAAAATAGTTTCAAAGAATTATTGTTATGATTACAGATGCCTGGAGACTGAGGGCTGATTTTTCAATTCAGTGATTTCGTAAATCCTTCATGGTGTCTTAGAATTGAAAGCAATATTCCAATTGGAATTAGAATTGGAAGAGGATCATCTACTGGGGAAATCTTGGGCTTTGGAATCAGAAAGGCTTGACCTTGAATCCCTGATCAATCGCTTATTACCAGCACCATCTTTCTTTCTTTCATTAAAGAAATAACGTATTAAGCTCCTGTGATGTGTTCTGATAAATTATCTAAGTTCTTGGAGCCTCAGTTTCCTCATCAATAAAGATTAAAGTATAACCTCTTAAGGTCATGATAATGACTGGCATATAGTAGACCTATAATTCACAGTAGTTTTCCTCCTTTAATGAATGAATGAGGGAATTAAATAAGACATGGCTACTTAAGAAGCTTAAAGTATGTGATGGGAGGAAAGGCAAGGCAGAATGCATCAGGTGTTAGAGACGGGATACAGAGGAGCTGAGATTGTCTGAATGGACAGAAGGGAATTGACTCAAGGACTGGGGCCGTGATGGCTGAATGGAGAAAGTGGATCCTTACCTGCTGCTGCAGTGTAGCCCCTAACCAACAGGATGCTGTGAAGTGATACAAGGAAGTGTCCCACGTCACACTTCGCCTTGTTTACCATTTATTAGTTTAACATTGGCATTTGGGGAAGATGCATGTATGCATCCAAGCATCCATCCATTCTTTCCTTTATTCATTTATTCATTCATTGAAGAAACATTTATTACCCTCCTTCCCTGAGTTAGGCATTTATCTAGTGCTGGGAATACAACCAAAGTACTTAAAGAAGAGTGGAGAAGAAAGACAAGTAAACAGACAGTTATAAATCATCGTGATGGAGACTAAGATGGGACCAGACACAGACCTGAACACTTCCTGAGGGTCACACAAAACTGGGTGTAGGCTCCGGCTTTGCCACTCACTGGCCGTGGTATCCCAGGGAAAACGATGAGGAATCATGTACTTAAAAGCTCTTTGGGGCTTCCCTGGTGGCGCAGTGGTTGAGAGTCCGCCTGCCGATGATGGAATCTGTGTTATGCCATATAAATGTGCATTTTAATAAATTAACCATCAGTGAATTCATCATCTTATATTATCCCATCAGATCTGATCCTCTTTTAAATGTTTCTGTAATAAATAGTAGCTGGCACACAGATTTCATTGTCATTCCTGTCATTTTTATTTCATGACGTAGCTTCTTTTTGAACCTCTGTAAAACCTTGTCTTCTAGTTCTTTCTACCAATGTGGTTGTATCCAAACCTGTGTGTTCTGTGTCAGATAGAATTTTAGGGACGTCTAATAAGGTTTTTTGTTTTGTTTTGTTTTTTAGCAGTACGCGGGCCTCTCACTGCTGTGGCCTCTCCCGTTGCGGAGCAAAGGCTCCGGACGCGCAGGTTCAGCGGCCATGGCTCACGGGCCCAGCCGCTCCGCGGCATGTGGGATCTTCCCGGACCGGGGCACGAACCTGCGTCCCCTGCATCGGCAGGCAGACTCTCAACCACTGCACCACCAGGGAAGCCCTCTAATAAGGTTTTAAATTGTCTTTGGAAAGGGATAAGGAGACTGGTCACTAATGAGGGAAAGACTCAGGCACAAAGATTAGAGGGGAGTCTCAAGTGTTCCAGAAAGATCACAGTAAGAACATGAAGGGTGGGGTTTAACAGCATAAAGGGAACAGAGATGGAAATAAAACCTAGAAGAATAGAATGGGTTGAGAGTAAGGGCAGAGGAAGAGACAGATACAGCCATCCAGCTGGTGGAGGAGAGAAAAAGGTGCCTCCCATTTTAAACAGCTTATCTCCTCTATCTGCAATATTTCTGCCGATGTCTGAATAGAGAGAAAGATGTGTGTGTGTGTGAGTGTGTGTGTGTGTTTGTTAATAACAGTCATCTATTTATAGACCTTAAATTATACACCATGAAAGCCTCTCTGAGACAAGATGTGTTATTTTGCTGCCAGAAGGAAACGTTAAAGAAAAAACTACCAAAAAAGGGGGCTTCTGGATGTCTTTCTTCCTTTCCTCATCCTCTCTGTCCATCTTCTCATGGTTAATGACAACTGTCAATTCTGTGTTTTGGAGACAAAATTCCAAAGAGGTGAAAGGAGACAGTCGAAGATCTTCCTCCAGAATTAGGGGTCTCCATGGTTTCCAAATCACATCATTTTCCAGCTGAATCAGAAGGGAGATTGGACAGCATCCTTTCCATTTCAGAGGGTGCTCTTTCCACCAGGGTGCCCGCCAGGCCATCATCCCTCTTTCCAACTCCGATTCTCTCATCACATGTGAAACAAGACGTTTCCATTTCCTTTTCCTCTAACCTCATCTTTCCAGAGAAGGGACTGAATCCCTGAATGACCTCAAGACGACCTTCAGGTAAAAGGACTCCATACTTGGTTCCAAGTTTGTAGAGCTTAGAGAAGAGTGTGCCTAAGAGTGTGAGCTTTGGTGTCAGACCCAGATCTCCCAGTTAGTACTGTGTGACTTTAGGTACATGATTCTTTATACCCTGGTTTTCTCACCAGTAAAATGAGGATAATAATGGAACTTCTCACATGGGGACTAGTGTGGAGATTGAATGAAGTAATACATGTAAAGCACTTAGCAAAGAGATGGAACGTAGGGAACTCCCTGGAGGTCCAGTGGCTAAGACTCTGCGCTTCCATGGCAGGGGGCACAGGTTTGATCCCTGGTTGGGGAACTAATATCCCACATGCCACATGGTGCAGCCAAAGAGAAACAAAACAAAAAGAAAAAAAGAGATGGAACATAGTAGTTCTAATGATTTTTTTTCTTATTATCATAGATTTCTAATGGGTTAGAAAAGCTGACTCCAAGGACAAGAGTTTTGGATGGGAACCTCAAATGCAGTGTCCACTCCCTCTGAGGCCCTTCATGTGCAGGGTATTGATAGAAGAGATGGTGATCAGCCAATAGCCTACCAGTCAGTCTATAGATGGTCTTATTGAGGATGTCAGGGTCAAGAGAAAAAGGCAATAGTGGGAGGGATGGGGGAAAGTGGCCAGGGGCCATCAGAGAGTATTAGAGAGAGGCTGGGCCTCTTCCTTTGACGAGAAAGAACTCACGTCTTCTGTCCTCCTCTTCCCTCTATAGGCCATGGAGGTATCAATTTTGATCTCCTACTCTCTACGAGGAGGGACCACTTGCCAAGTTCTGTAGCCTGAAATGACTTACCCATCTCATATACCAGCCCTCTAACCTTCACCCATATAAAGTTTGGCTTCTGTTCAACTTCTTGATCACCTTTTGCTAGCAATTTAACATTTTCTTTTATGAAATATTTTGACTATTATTTTATTGGATTCAACGACTCCTCCACAATTTGAGAGCAGATTATGACTGCCATTTGCAGAGAAGTCAAATGTTTTCTCCAAGGTCCGATGTTTAGAAATTGGCTTCCTAAGTCCAAAGAAGGGGAGTGCTTTTCCTGCTGCATCACTGGACTGGTTCTTTGTAGTAACTTTAATCTTTCTTTTGTTCTCACATATACATTCAGATGCACAAGAACTTACACATTTAAAAAATCACCAAAGCAGGGGCTTCCCTGGTGGTGCAGTGGTTGAGAGTCCGCCTGCCGATGCAGGGGACGTGGGTTCGTGCCCCGGTCCGGGAAGATCCCACATGCCGCGGAGTGGCTGGGCCCATGAGCCACGGCCGCTGAGCCTGCGCGTCCGGAGCCTGTGCTCCGCAACGGGAGAGGCCACAACAGTGAGAGGCCCGCTTACCGCAAAAAAATAATCATCAAAGCATTATGTTTTAAGAAGTTCTGTCTTAGTGTTAAGCTGAACAATATATTCTCTTATTTCCTTTCCCCATAGGGGAAACGCAGGCCCTAAAAATCAAGTCTGAGAAGATCCATTAAGGCAGGCATAAATGAAGCCTCTATTAAAATCTAGCCTCTAAGCAAAACGTTCCATCCTCACATCCTTTGTAAACAACCCAAGGGCACGATTAGTATCTTATATACTTTATTTCCTATAACGTTTATGACAGTGCTCTGAATTTAGCAGCATTTCAAAGTGTAATAAATGAAACTGATTCAAAACATCTTAGGGTGGGAGGTGGGATAGGGAGTCCTCTTATGCTGACGTGTGCAGCAATGTTAGTAACATTAATGGTTTTTACTGGTTATATAATGCTACGTAAGGCACATTACAAAGACTAGCTCTAATTCTCAAAATCATCCTGAAAGGTAGATATTGTTCCTATTTTACAGTTGGGAAAACTGAGGCTCAGAGAGGTTAAATAATCTGTCTAATTCACTAGGTAAGTATGAGGCAGGGTAGGAATCTAGGACATACTAATATTTTGGTTTGGGGTTTTTTTTTACTCCCTTAGTTTTTTTTTAATTCATTTTTTATTGAAGTATAGTTGATTTACAATGTTGTGTTAGTTTCTGGTGTACAGCAAAGTGATTCGATTTTATATATATATATACACACACACAAACACACACACACACACACACACACACACATATATATATATATATTCCTTTTTCATATTCTGCTCCATTATGGTGTATTACAGGATATTGAATATAGCTCCCTGTGCTATACAGTAGGATCTTGTTGTTTGTTTTATATATAGTAGTTTGTATCTGCTAATCTCAAACTCCTAATTTATCCCTCCCCACCCCCGTTCCCCTTTGGTAACCATAAGTTTGTTCTCTATGAGTCTGTTTCTGTTTTGTCAATAAGTTCATTTGTGTCATATTTTAGATTCCAGATATAAGTGATATCGTGTGGTATTTGTCTTTCTCTTTCTGACTGACTTCACTTAGTGTGATCATCTCTAGGTAGGATGCCCTAGTTTTGTATAGTTTTATGTGGATCCAACACCACCAGGCCACCACTTTCATCACATTGGTTCCAGTGCAGTTCTCTGACCTTCCACAATATACTTCTCTCCATCAGCAGAGTTGGGGTCATGCTTCCCGTGTGTGTGTGTGTGTGTGTGTGTGTGTGTGTGAGAGAGAGAGAGAGAGAGAGAGAGAGAGAGAGAGCTGGCGGGCCCTGCGTGGGAGCCACTGTTGAGAGAACTTGAAAAGTGGGAGGGGGGAATCTTCTTTTACTGAGCAAGGATCTAAGAGCTGTTGTCAAGGAAGAATCCCAGGCCTTCCATAAAAGGAAGGCCTCTCTTCCTCTGCTGGCAGCAAGTACTGCCTTGAACAGCGAGTCTGACATTCTTCCTGGCCCGCCTGTACTTGGGCAGCTTTGGAAAGGAGGCCCCCAGGGGTGGGCATGGGGGGAGTGACCTGGAACCAGCAGGTGGAACCTTTGCTTGAAGGCACAGGGCATCATGGGAGGCAACGCTCAGCAAAGCAGCAGAGCTGAGCTCACCAGCCACACCAGGTGACAGGTCACCTGCCCGCCAATCCTCTCAAGATCTACCTGGGAGACTTTCCCAATATGCCACAATTCTGCCTAAATGTCCTTCCATGAATCCCCATCATTACTGGATAAAACCCAACTTATTTTGCCTGACAAGAGAGGGCTTTTTCCTGAGCTGACCTTTGCTTGTTTTATCAGCCCTTCATACCAGTATCTCTCTGGCTATTTCCAAGTGCTTGTCTGCTTCTGAGCAGAGTAGGCTTTCCTGTGCCCCTGTGATTTGCACAGAGTATTTCCTCTGTCTGGTCTGCCACCCTCCTGACACGTACCAAAACCCTTATAGGCCTGCGAGTCACACTCAGAGTTTTTGCACAAGCATTTCAGATCAAGACCAGGCCTCCCCGCCACCAGCTTGTCAGTTATGACACACCCTTGGCAGTACTTCCTTCTTTCTCAGTCTCCCACCCACCCCAACCCTAAAGGAGCCAGACTTTAAAGAGAGAGGTGGAGTGGGTATGTTCCCAGTTTAGACTATGCCGCTCTCTCCATTCCAAAACCTCTAAGGAAAAGTGAAATGTACCAGGTAGCATCTTTCAACTTCCCTCTCTTAGTCCATTCAGGCTGGTATAACAAAAATGCCCTAGACTAGGTGGCTTACAAACAACAGAAATTTATTTCTCACGGTTCTGGAGGCCAGGAAGTCCAAGATCAAGGCACCAGCAGATTTGAGGTCTGGTGAGAGCCTGCTTGATAGTTCGTAGATGGCCATCTTTTCACTGTGTCCCCAAATGGCAGAAGGAGACAAGAGAGCTCTCTGGTATCTCTCTTATAAGGGCACTAAACCCATTCAAGAGGGCTCCACCCTCATGACCTAATCACCTCCCAAAGGTCCCACCTCCTAATGCCATCACTTTGGGCATTATGATTTAACATGTGAATTTGGGGACCCACAAACATTCAGTCTAGGGCTTCCCTGGTGGTGCAGTGGTTAACAATCTGCCTGGCAATGCAGGGGACACAGGTTCAAGCCCTCGTCTGGGAAGATCCCACATGCCGTGAAGCAACTAAGCCCCTGTGCCACAACTACTGAGCCTGCACTCTAGAGCCTGCGAGCCGCAACTACTGAGCCTGCGTGCCACAATTACTGAAGCCCACGTGCCTAGAGCCCGTGCTCTGCAACAAGAGAAGCCACCGCAATGAGAAGCCCACGCACTGCAATGAAGAGTAGCCCCTGCTCACCACAACTAGATAAAGCCTGCATGCAGCAACGAAGACCCGATGCAGCCAAAAATAAAAATAAATTAAAAAGTAAATAAATTTATAAAACAACAACAAAAACACATTCAGTCTATTGCATGTCCTTACCTCACCTCACCCTGAGCTTCCTGAGGAAAGCAGAGGATATTAGATTTAAATCAAGCTTAAGATCTAAGTTTTAAGTACAGGTGATTTTTTTAAAACCTGAGAATGATGAAACCCAGCCCAAGATGTTACTAAAGGAAAGACACAAGGATTGGAAGGCAGTTTATATCTGGCAGGGCTGAGACTACCCCCAAACTGGCTACATTCAATTCTCATTTCTGATTCTGACTGACAGTCAGTTCCTCTGTCCCCCTATCACTCTCTCAAGTGTTACGTGGAGCGATGTTCTTCAAGGGGCTGTGTAAACAGCTGTGTGTCCCACACACATACTTGCAGGGCTGGTGATTCATCACCAGCTTTCACCGTAGGTCTCCCGTTAGTATTATAAACAACCAGGGAGCACCTGTGCTGACGGAAGCATCTTCGTTATCTCATGAATCCTCTCAACCACCTGAGGTCTGATTCTGCCCGTTTGTGCTGATGGGGCTCACAGTTACACTGTTTGCCCAAAGTCACGAAGCTGGCAGGTTCTGAGGCTATCAGTCAAAGCCACCGCTGGTTCCCAGCTCCACAGTCTTTCTACTGCGCCACCGATAAATCCAGTTCAAAAGAAGCATTTACTAAGTGCCCGCTGTGTATCAGGCACCATGCTCAGAGCCAGGACACGTAGATGAAGAACGCTCAATTCTTGCCTTGGTGCAGCTCGTGTTACTCTGGGGCAAACACGCCATGGAGAGTTTGTTCAGTGTGTTGTGGTGAAGATGATGGTGACGGTCTGCATCGGGAGCGATGGGGGCACAGAGGAGGGACACTGAGACCTACCACGAAGGGGTGATGCCTGAATAAGGAGCTGGGCTTTTCAGAATGAGTTTACCCAGGTGAAGGGCTCAGGGGATGGAGATGCTTTGCAGTGGGAGATGCCCATGTGCACAGGTACCATCTCTCCACAGGTGCAGATGGGGCGGCCTGGTTGTGGCATCCCCTCCCCCCCTTGCTCTGGGGACATTATCGTTCATTTGCCCTTTAGTCTCAACCTGTGCCCACGCTAGGTGTTTTTCTTTTTTAAAGTTCTATCTCAAAGTGAGGAACAGAGAGCAAGGTCCAGAAGAAATATCAAGTACTCTTTGGGAGGAGATGCGGATGGGGGAGGATTATTTTAAGGGGCAAGAGGCCCATTTCCTGAATCCTGCAAAATGTGCCACATAGACTAATACCTGTTGCACCTGTCCTAAGGTTGGTGCTGGGAGGTGCTGTGGAGGAAACACAGACCATCAAGGTGATAAAAATGTGCTAAGGCTCCTGTAGCCGATGGAAGGAAGAGGCTGTGCACATCTCTTTAGAAAAGCTCCATATAATCAGAAGCTGGATTTACTCAGGGATGTTTGGGTTTTATAGCTACCCACTCGTAGCTATAAAAAAGGGTTTACTTTTGAAATTGCTGCTGGGGAATAACTTTTTTTTTTGGAAGGCTGAACTGCTTTAGTCTTTAACCCATTTTTCCCATTGAAACAATTGTTCTTGTGATACATTTTTTGAACTCAAGGTTTCATAGCCACACAAAGAAAATACAACTAAAGAGACTTGGCATGATAGAGTTTAATCCTGGAAGAGCTTACAAATACATGAAATAATGAAACCTGCCTAATAGTTTTCATTAAGTGCTACAGTCTTTGACCTGTAATCACCTAAGCTCTGTAGGTTCATATATGTGAATATGGTGTTTTCCACAGGTGGGGCATTTGTGTGACTGCAGTCTGTCTGCACTGCTGTGATCCAGGTGCCATCCTGGCGCAGCCTGTCCAGGACCCTTGCTCTAGGCATCAGGGCCAGCTCTGAGGCACTTACTTCCCTGGTGGGAATGCCACAAGCCATTAGCATGGCAAAAGCACACCAACGGGGGGGCGGTTAAAGAAAGGAATATAGATGGACGGAGGCAGAACCACCACCATGCACAACTCCAGGGGGCGCCATTCACATGGAATATACACTTGAATACGTGGTGATTGATGCCCTCTGGAGCAGCTAACATGGCGGCCTACTGGGGGGCTATTAGAGGATGAAGAGGGGGACCAAGGAGAGGAAGCAAACACGATTGTTTGGGCGGGCATTATTATCATCTACTTTTCTCTGTTTTTTTCCCCCCCACCCCCGTCTCTCCCTCTCTTGGAATCTCAGCAACTGTCCCCCTTCCTCCCAATTCCTTCATTTCTTTCTTTCTTGGCTTAGTCCATCTAAGGGTCTCTCCCTGATGCCTCAGCCGTCACCAATTTCTGGTCCTCCTCCATCTAGTGCATTTCCCCACTCTGCTTCCATTGCTGTAGCCTATGTTCTTTCCTTCCCTTTATCGTTGTCAAATATTTGGCTCATAATTTTAGGACTTACTGCCAAAGAAGGACATCAATTTTGAAACTTAGAGCAAAAATGTAAAGCTAGCCTAATCAAGATGATCCCTAAATACCTCTCTAGCTGGGAGTATTTCTCTTGGACACCTCCAGCTCTGACTCATCTCACCTCTCTGAATCCCTTCCCTGGCCTCCTGGGATGGTGAAGGAAACACTCAAATGTCTGGCCCTAACTGTGTGCCTTCCCTCCCCTCCGTGTCACCCTGGGTCCTCTTGTTCTCTTGCTGACCCGGACTCTCTGCGGTGGACTAAACATCGTCTCCTTTCTGGTCCCCCCCTTCCTTGCCGATCTCCTGTCACTTTCCTCTCTCTCTGTATCCATGAAACATCACACTCCTGGACCAGCTGCCCTCAGTGCCGCCTTCTCCTGCTGGAGTCTCACGTTTGATTCTTACTCAGAAGCACCAGCCTCACCCTCAGAAGCCGAGTCCTTTGCCTCATGAAGGGTTTCCAAACAAGCCTAATCGCAAGAGTCAGAGGGAATGTCCAAAACCCGGATTCCAGGGCTCTGCCCAGCCCTAAGGAATCTGATGATCACCCCATAGCGAAAAATCCTGGCCTGGTTTAAGGTCACCAGAACACTGGGGGTGGCAAAGGGCGTGGGCGGGGGAGGGCAAGGAGCTGGCCTGCAGCTCACTTAGAAGTCACATCCTCCTATCTCTGTCCCTCCAGGCTCCAGGTTAGTTAATTCTGGAGCTGGGGTAGAGGGAGGCCTGAACCCAACCAAAGCCCAGCTGAATGGTTCTGAGATCTGAGTCAGCCGGAAGCTACTGCTCTGGTCCCCAGAACCCATGTCTCAGTTCCACCTGGCACCACCAATTATCTGTGCCTCTGACATAGGGTGTTTTTTTTTTTTTTTATTCCCTCGAAATAGGGCTATAATTAAATCCAGAATTGTACTGGAGACTTTATAGTCATGGCAGAAGCAGAACACAATGTCTGCAGACAAAGAAAAAACCTCTTTCAATAAAAATTAATTATTGGCAGCTCGTGTCCCAGTGCCAGTGGTGATATAGGGAATGCATATGAGGGTGAAGGCTGGGGAGGACCCCGGCAGGGAGGCACTGGATGGCAGCTCCCACATCTCCATTCATGTGAAGCCCTCGCTGCGTCGCCCTCCTCCCCTCCCTCCCTCCCTCCTTCCCTCCCTCTGAGTAACTGCGTGTTCTCTGCGGCCCTGGAGGTTACTGCTTTTCTCTTTTCCCTCCTTCAGGGTCTGAGAAATTGAAAGCAGCCATAGAAGGGCTGGGAGAGGAGAGAGAGGAGAGACAAGACACAAAAGGAGACAGTGAACCTGAGATCTGCATTCCCGTTCCATCTCTCTTTCTTGCAAGTGGAGAAACCCACTGATGGGGAATATAGAATTTTGCCGGCAGTGTGTGCCTCTGCTTCCTGCCGAGGGGAGTGTGCAGGCTCCAGCTCCCCCGGTGAGCTCTGCGGGAAGATGGGAGCCTGGACCCGGGCTGTGTAACACCCACGGGACAGAGCCCGCTGGGACTCGGCCTCTCCTCTTGTCCAGAGCGTGAGTCCAGATGTGCAGTCAGAAGAGAGTTCTGAGCTGCACAAGCCTCCTGGAGGGGGAGTACAGTGAAAAATCAGAGACGGGGATGTGACGGGGGAGGCGGAACGGGAGGGTCTCACTCTGTAACCTAGTCATCAGATGGGCCAGGAAAAAGGAAAAGAGCTAGTAAAATCCAAAGCGGGCACAAAGCGGGGTTGGATATCTTCCAGTTTACCCAAGGGCGTAGACACGAGGAGCGGGAACCCAGCGTCAGTTGCTCCGTCAGCATCTCGAGTTTCTTCCTGCAGTAGGTCAGGTCTTCGCCATCCGCTCTGCCTGGGGCAGGGTCCCACCAGACCACACGGAAACCCGAGATCAGAGCGCCCGGGGGCTGTGCGTCACCTAAACACACAGAGTGGAACGGAGGGCGAGGGGCTTCCTCAACAGGGTAACTCAGTGGGGCGCCCCCTGGGGTCAGGCTCCGCCCCCAAAAGACGCCGCTGTGCTCTTTTGGCTTACGGCTCACCCAGGCCTCCGTAAGGGGCGGAGTCAAATTTCAGCCACAGAAGCCGCGGAGGTACGAGGCGACAACAACTCCTGGCTTGGTAGAAGGCGAAGGCTGGGAGTAGGTAACGCTGCGGGGTCATAAAGCAACAGGCAGGGCTCATGGAAGGGCTGATGGGACGTTTTTGGAGATGCTCAGACGTGGGGATGAGCACAATTGTCCTCCAATCCCAAGTTTTTCAAGATCTTCCCAGGGACTCGTGCTTTGCGTAGGAGATTGAATGAGATGCTCCCCAAGTCTCAGATCGGGTGCTTCTGTCGAGTCAGCCAGATTTTCCTGCGTTAGGGGGATTACATGGGTTTAAGGACCAGCACCTCCTTATCGCCTGCTGATGGGACCCCATCTCCTCTCCCAGCACCACAGGCCTCAGCACATAGACGCTCAAATTGCACCCGCCGCACCACATACAGGTGGGCAGCACATAAGCATGACAGGTCTGCCATTTATTCCACAGATGTTCGTTTTCCTCTTCATTTCTGCTGAGGCAAACTCTCTCTTGCATACCTGTCCCCCACCCCCGCACTTTATCCAGTTTCAAAGCTCAGATCATTTGACCTCAGAAGGGGAGAGGCCATGCCGTGCTTCAACTCAGATGGTTAAAACTCTGTCAAGCCTCTCTTATCCTGGGGAATTAAACGGTAACTGCCACTACCCGACTTGTGGTCAACATTGTATCACACGTCCCAGCCAAGACGATAAGACAAGAAAAGAAAGTACAAGGACCGAAAAGGAAGAAATAAAGCCGTCATTAGTTACAAATGGCATAACAGCTTATGTAGAAAAAATTTTTTAAATCTACAGATAAACTATTGGAATGAATAAGTAAAGCCAGTAAGAATACAGGACTCAGGATCAACATAAAATTCTTTGTATTTTGCATACATATGCAACAAATTTTTTGGCTAAATATTTTCAATAGTTACAATTTGAAAAGCATCAAAAATATAAAATAACTATGCATGAATCTTACAAACTTGTACAATTGCACTATCCTGCAGATGGAGAGACCCAAAGAAATTATTAAGGCAAATGAAGAGACCCAAACAAATGATGGGATACATATCATGTTAATGTGTTGAAATACTGTGAAGAGGTGAATTCTCCCTGAATTGACCTGTAGATTCAACATAATCATAATCAAAATTCCAGCAGAGTGGTGTGTGTGTGGGTGTGTGTGTAAAGTGTCATACTGATTCTAGGATTTATATGCCTGTGCAAAAGGATGAGGAAAGGCAAGACATTCTTGTAGAAACACAAAGCAGGAGCCCTTATACTACTGTATATTAAGGCTTATTATAAAGTACCAGTAATGAAGACAGTGTGGTATTGACCCAGGATAAACAAATAGACAAATAGAACACAATAGGGTCTAGAAATGGACCACACACATGAGGTCACTTGATTTATCACAAAAGTGACAATGCAGTGCAGTCAGGAAGAGATAATCCTTTCAGTAAATGGTACTGGCTTAATCGGATATCTAAATGGGAAATAATAAATTTACCCTACCTTACACCATACACAAAAAATCAGTCCCCAATGCATTGTAGATCTAAATGTGAAAGGTAAAACTACGAAGCATCTAGAAGAAAACATAGGAAAAGATCTGCATAAGCTTGGCACAGGGAACAATTTGTTAGACAGAAATAGAAAAGCACAAATCATAAAGGGGAAAAATCAACTGGAGTTCTTAAAAATTAAGAACTTCTGTTCTTCAAAATACTATTAAGAGAAAGAAAATGCAACCCATAGAGTGGGAGAACATATTTCCAATATACTTTTGTGTCTTTCTATATCCAAGATATAGAGAAGACTCCTACAAATCAATAAAAAAGATAACTATTTACCAAAGAAGGTGAGTAAAAGTCTTGACTAGTATTTCACAAGGATGTCCAAATGGCTCATAACCATTTGAAAAAGATCAAACTTTCAGTAGTCATCAGGGAACTGCAACTCCAAACCACAGTTTAAGGTTCCACCATGCACCACCGGAATCACCCAACTTGTATCAAGTACCCATTCGTGTAAAGTACAGATTGGGCAAACTCAATCTATGCTGTTAGAAGTCAGGATAGTGGTTATTTCTTGGAGGGGGCAGTAACCAGGTGGGGTTACAGTGGGGTGTCTGTGGTGCTGGGAAGGTTCTACTTATTGATGTAGGTGCTGGTTATTCGGGTGAGGCCCTTTGTGAAAATCCATTGAGTTAAACTCTTATGATCTGTATACTTTTCTGTAAGTATGTTATACCTCAAGAAAAAAATTCACTTAAAAAGAACAACAACTGCTGAAGAATTTCCTCAGAAGAGCATAATCCCCCTGGTTAGGGGGGAAAAAAAATTAAAAACTGAGGCAGGAAGGTTAGGTCACAAGCTCAGGCCAGCCTCCTAAGAAGGCAGAATGGTGCCCATCCACCTGGTACCATTTGAGGACCATCACACATGGTGATCACGGTGTCAGAAGTCCCAGCGCCGTAAATCTCTCCATTCCTTTGAACTTTCAGGAGTCCTGGAAGGCTTAGACTTTACGCCCTGTGATCAGCTAACATGTCAAGGAGATTTACTGTCAGCTGGGAGATGGTCCAAGCTTCCTGAACATAGAATGGGTTCTGGGAGATCTAGGGAGGAGAGAGAGGACTGCACTTGTGGATGGGAGGCGGAAGTGTCCACAGATGCTCTGTCAACCACTCAGGGCAGCCCTTTACTATGGCTGTTCCATGTAAGTCATTTCTTCATCGATTTACATGCGACACGTATTTATGAAGAAGCTACTGTGTCAGCACTGCAGCTGATGACAGACATGAACAAGATAGGTCCTGCCCTTGCCCCTGGACGTGTACGGTCTGTAGATGGGCACACAAAGCTGAATTGCTAGTAGGTGGATAAGCTTACTCTTCTACAGCTCAAGAGCCATGCTGGGCTTCAGCTCCCTGTCTTCTGAGCCCTCACCTCACGTGATGATCTCAGCGGAACTGGATGGAACCCTCCCCGTCATGTAGTTCAAAGGGCAACAGGCGTGCAACTCAGAACATAAAGGATTACTTTGAAATGGTTGAGGAGACACGGGCACAGCATATCCGGAAATGGATTCTAGCCAATACTATGAAGTTCCTATCATCTCATTTTATGTCATAATTACAGTCTACTTGCTCTTTGCTGTCATCAGCCAAAAGGGGTTCTTAACAGCGTGTTTGTCATTATAAATGTTATGTATATAATCGTGGAAATTTGTTACTGAGTCAATAGAGGAAGATTAATCATATTCAGGAGAGACACGTTACCTGCTACGAAACACGAGGCAAATTAATTATGGAAGAATATACCGCACACCCAAGGCGACAGAGCACCTTCCCTCATCTGGGCTTCATGGCCACATAGGAGCCCACAGCCAACCCTGCAGCCTAAGTTGTTTTTGTCTTAGAAATTAAAGAGACACCAGTTATCAGAGAGAACAGTTTCATCCAAAGAACCAGAATAGACCGTGCATGTGCTGTATTCACGCTTAACCACGGACATACATGCATTTTGGTTCCTTTTTATTTTTAGTATATGTTAAGTTCTTATGTTCTCATCAATAAAACTTCATCGTCCTTTCATTAAGAAATAATTCTGGGAACTTCCCTGGTAGCACAGTGGTTAAGAATCCGCCTGCCAATGCAGGGGACACGGGTTCAAGCCCTGGTCCGGGAAGATCCCACATGCCGCGGAGCAACTAAGCCCGTGCGCCACAACTACTGAGCCCACGTGCCACAACTACTGAAGCCCGCGCACCTAGAGCCTGTGCTCTGTGACAAGAGAAGCCACCGCAATGAGAAGCCCGTGCACCGCAACGAAGGGTAGCCCCAGCTCGCCGCAACTAGAGAAAGCCCTCGTGCAGCAACGAAGACCCAACACAGCCAAAAATGAATAAATAAAATAAATAAATAAATTTAGTGAAAAGAAAAAGAAAGAATTCTGCAGCTTTTTTCCATAAGAAGACAGGTAGGAGTCTTTTGTCTCAACACACCGTGTGTCCCAGGCCTCTCTACAGATGGTGGAAGAGGCAAAGTAACTTTGGCACATGGCGTCCCCATGACTGCCTCACCCCCTCACTGACTCTCCAGTCTTGCTGGGCAAAGCTGATCACGCATGAGGCCCGAACGCATTCTTTAATCGTAGTCTGGGGCACTCGCATACCTTCAGTATCATTCCTTCAATAAATATTTAATGAGTTCCTCCCCTGTGTCAGGCACCAGGCCTGCGCATTCCACCTGGGGCCCATCCTCCCAAGCCAACCGCCACTGACCACGAGGGCATTCTACAAACAGTCCTTAGCCTAGGTGCGTCCTACTAGACCTGCTGCCCTCTCTCTGGTGTTCATTCTGAACCTTGTGCGAGTGCACATCTAGAAGCGGACCCTCCCATTTACTCAGTGTGCTCTTTCTCATATATCATGCCAACTCTCACTAGCACGTGTTTGTGCCCATAGCCCCTCAATGCATGTTTGCTGGTTTGTTCTTTGAGATCCAGACACAGTTCCTTTTACTAAGACTGTGTGTTTATACTGTGCTCGTGCGATAAACAATGTGTTCATGCCTTTCTTGGCGGGGTGGGCAGACGGTCCGAGGTGGAATTCCCTTGCAACTCATGCCAAATCTAGATGACACTGTGCTTTGGGAGAGTCGTATATATGCCATAGAACCTACACATGGTTAAAATACTACCGTGCAAAGGTACAGTGAGTTCCTGACAGCACATCGGGATTCACAGGGAGAGAGTCCACAGCCTGTAATTCAAAGATCACAACAAGATCATTTCTATCAACACCACCTGAGGTGTTTAACTGTCAAGCTCAGGAGGCAGCTGGGTCAGGTGAGGTGCTTGGGGGTTTCCTAAAGTATCTTGCTTTTTTTTTTTCTGAGACGAAGAAGTGCAAGCTGACTCAATAATTAGTGCCATGAGGAATGTGAAGAGATAGGACGCTGAACCCACTAACAGATGAAAGCAGAAAAAGCTCATGGAAGCAGAGTGAGCCTTCCCCAGATTTCTGAGAAGAGGGCTAATACATGGCACACAGGCAGCCTTAAATCTTAAGACATACTCCCAAGCGCTAGCGGCACCATTGGGATCTGGGCTGGTAGCTATTTCTGCATCTCTACAAATTCATCTGGTGAAATTCCAAAGAAAAACAAGAATTGGGCTATAGATGGATGAGACTAGAAGACACTTAGTTTTAAATTTAACTGAATTTATTGTTACTGTAAAGGCCACACAAGTTCTAAGAAATAGCAAGATGGATGATAGAAATAATAGGTATAATTTTCTGGAAATAACCAAAGTCATCCTGGATGCTGGAGACCCATGCTGCATATAAATTTTATAGTCATCTTAAACATACTGGAGGCTCAAGAGCTACTAATTTTAACCTAAACTTACTTACTAACCTTAACCAAATAACCTCCAAATATAAAAATTTTCATCATACATACAGAGAAAAAAATATCAGCTTGAGAATAACAATGACAAATAGTGATGAGGGTAGTATGAGAGGAGTGAAATGGAGAAGTGCTCCCAGCCTCAAGGAGAGAAGAGAAAAGAAACTTCACTACTTGGACCAAATAGGACAATGTTTACCCCCAACTGTCCTCTAAGGTTAAGCATGGGCTGGATGCCAGTTGCCTACTGCAGGGAAATCAAGGGAGCATTAAGAACCCAAAAGAAGAGGCCCAGAGTAACTATTTGGGAGGTGACTGAAAGAAAGACATTTAGCTGAGCTGGCAAGATTGAGAGCAAGTGTATGAACATATTTGAACTCTGCAAGCAGCTCTCGGCTAAAGCCCTGGATGGATTGCCAAGACAGGAAGACCCCCTAGCTCTCCTTTCTCCTTCTTCCCTTGGCCTGAAGGCTTGAACATTGATTGGAGTTTAAACACTGAGAGTGCCTGAAAGCATTCTGAGTTTCCATATTCAGGGTTCAGGTGTGGAGATGATATAGGTATAGATATACACACACACATAACACATATATAAATAAATGTATATAAGTATGTATATTATTATACAGATATAAATAAATTTGTGATTTAAGAATATGTATATATATTGTTATTATATATATATATATAATACACATACATATACCACACACACACATACCACATATATAGCTATTTATGGTTCAGTTAATGGCTTTGATTAGCATTGAGGTAAAACCTACCCAGTAATGGATCAAATTATTATAGCTGATCAGCCAAAAATAGCCTGCCCTAGGCCTTGTTCCACATCCCCCAGAAATGGTCTACTGAGCAAAAAATGACACCCAAGCAAACACTAGGTGGATCCTCAGGGTGAAGTCCAGGGTATGTATAAGACTAAACACTTGCCACTAAATGGAACCAGGGCATCACGGAGTGATGGTTGGTTGATTATATTTCTGTAGCATGGAAAGTTCAAGTTCTAGAATATCTTGTACCAGAAAGCAAGGAATTGCTCAAAAACTATGGGAATGTGTTAAAACTACAGAGGAGGAGATTTGAAGTAGGTCATAATGCCCAAAACTTGGTAAAATTCAGGCATTCAAAAGAATAATAATAGTGATGGATTATAATAATATACTCAATCAAACAAAGAATCCCTGAGTCCAGAATATTGCTACAAAAAAGGGAGGTGGTTCTTCTAATAGAAGAATGCCAGCTAATAGATATAGGAGGAGTGATAAAGTTATAATATAACCACTTTACCATCACCAAAATAAGTTAGGTCAGTATCATCAATGGATGATAAAACCACTGGAGGAATGTTATTGGAAAAGGATATTCACACAGTCTCAAAGTATCACCTCATCGATTATATATTAACTACAAATGAAAACATGTGACACTTCACAATGGAGAAATCCAGAGGACACCTCCTCAACCAATTGAACATACTCAGCATCACCGATAAAGGGACAAACTGACATTCCATGTCTCCCAGTTTGATGTACTAAGAAGTCACAACGTCACCTATGTATATTCTTGGCAAAAATGTTTAATATAATCGTGAGAAAACAATGACATAAATCTAAACTGTGGGACAATCTACAAAATAAATGACCTGAGTGACCTCTTTAAGATGTCAATGGTATGAAAGATTTTTAACAAGGCAGGGGACTGTTCTTGATTAAAAGAGGTTATAGAGATATATCAACTAAATACAACACATGGTCTTTGATTGGATTCTGGATCAAATGAAGGAAAAAAGCCATGTAAGACATGGGAGAATGGGAGAATTGACCAATTTAAGATGAGCTATAGATTAGAAAACATTCTCGTATGGATGTTAACTTTTTTTCAGAATTAACATAGTGCCCTTAGGAGGCATTTGTTGAAGTATTTGGGGGTAAATTTTAATTGTGACCTCTACGATCTGCTTTCAAATGTTTTTCTGTTGGGGGACAGAGAGGGAGGATGGCAACATGGAGAAAGCAAACACACGTGGCAAAATGTTATTAACAACTGGTGACTCTGAGTGAAACATAAGTGAACCTTCACTGTGATATTCTTTCAGTTATTTTGTAGGTTTGGAGTTTTTCAGAAGAGAAAGTTGGGAGAAATTTGCTTGCGAGGCTATAGAGGAAATATGAGGACATACCATTTCAATATGTTTTATGTTCTCTGCTGTACTGAATAGAATATGCTAGCAAAGAGATCGAACATGACTGTGTTGCCAAAAGGAAACGATTCCTTCTTAATATTCCTAAAATAATAATATCTCACCCTGGGATATTTACACATGTGCCAAGTATGGTGCTAAGTGCTTTAGGTGCTTTAGTCTTGAAGTCGAAAACCTTATGACATAGTGGATGAGGAAACCAGGACTCAGAGAGGTTAAGTAACGCACCAGTGTAAAACAGTAAGCAGACGAGAGCCATCTGCCTGACTGCTAAGCTTGGCTTTCCACCTCTCCTTCAATGACTCTGTGGCCAGTCCTGAGGGCCCTGACCCCGTGTAGAAAATCAGGTGACATGAGTCTTATATGTATATTTGTATATACATACTCCTAAAAATATACATGAACTTGTTAGAAACTGGGAGGAAGGTCACATAATTTTATGAAATTGTATTCTGAATACTGTTAATCTGGTAGCCATCCATTATGAAAGAAACTCTCAGGTTATTTAAAACTATCTGTGATTCAGCATGACCACTTAAATTTATTATGTTCATTCAATATTCCGGTCAAACAGAGTGACCATACATACCGTGGGTTGCCAGTTTTGAAACAAAAAAGATCAGTTTGAAGTTGCCTCTGTAGAACTCTACCAAATGGACAAAGTCGTTTATAATAGTAGCAATATAAATAACAAGACCACCACTTCCTGTTATGTCCCTTTTATCTTTTCAAAAAATGCCTGAATAATTATTATCCATTTTTCATCAGCTCAGGAATGTCCTTATTAACATGGACAGAGACAGGTGTTGGTGCCGTAGAGATGGAGCTCGCTCGAAACTGTGATACCTCTCAAGATTTCCTCTAGAAAAGACATCACTTGACTTGTGCCTTGTTTGCATAAATGTAGAGGAGAGAACGTGTGTCTCTGGCTTTGCTGGTGAGTAGAGAATTTCGTTTCCTCGAGTCCCTTCTCACCCCACAGGCTGGGCTGAAGGATCTCTCTGCCTGGTCAGCCCTGATAATGAAGGCTGAGGGCACCGTGACCATACTTCTATCTGTTGATGTTCTAGAAAGCTAAGCATGTGTTCCTAATAGCTTGGCATTTTTCTCAGCTGTGGCCTGATGCACTTGGACTCCATTTGTGATGGGTCCCTCATTGAGCATGAAAGCTGGTTTCCTTTTTTCCTGCCAGAAAACCTGGCTCTCTCATTTGCCATATTTTCTGGGTCTGTTGGACTCATCTCAAAAACGCCCCAGCAGAGTCTGTCTCTAGGGAAAAGCAGCCCCCGAGAAAGGGTGATTAAAGGCAGTGTTTGTCTCTGATTCTTCCTGGCATCTGTGTGCAGGTGAAGACATAGAAAAGGCCAAAGCCCGCAGCCTACACACAACCCAGTTGTACAACTTAGCAACTTTCCACAAGCAGTTGAGTTGGTAATAGGAGCACTTAAAGGAGACTTCCTCATGGCACCAACTGGGGGAGGAGAATGTAGGCCATTTACCTACACAATGAGGCAAATGTCCTACTTGCTAAGTCTGGAAAAGTGGGTGGCAAGGCACGCAGTTTTCTGAGAACACAGTTTGTCTCTTTGGCTCCATTTTTCCCCAGTATCATCCCCAGACAGGACCGTCCTGGAATTCAAGGTCATGGCTGAAGCCCTGGTGCATCAAAGAGCATTCAACGGAAGGTAACCTGCAACACATTTGGTGCAGTTTTCCCAGAAAACAGCATCATTGACTTTTTTTTTTTTTTTTGCGGTACGCGGGCCTCTCACTGTTGTGGCCTCTCCCGTTGCGGAGCACAGGCTCCGGACGCGCAGGCTCAGCGGCCATGGCTCACGGGCCCAGCCGCTCCGCGGCATGTGGGATCTTCCTGGACCGGGGCACGAACCCGCGTCCCCTGCATCGGCAGGCGGACCCTCAACCACTGCGCCACCAGGGAAGCCCTGTAAGCCTATTTTTGATTATGACCTTCAGCACCCCAATTTATATTGTTCAGCTCCCCAGTGAAATTATGGAAAGAATATACAAAATAAACACTTTTCCAAGGGGGAGGGTCTCATGCTCTTGGTGCTATTGAGAAATACAGCGTATCTCAGGGCAGTTTTCACATATTCCTGTTCTTAGTCGAGAACCCTGCAACCAACACGTTCAACAGCTTAACTCCAGCTGCCAGTACTCTTCCTCCTTAGTTCTACTAACATCCAACCGCTGTTGACCCCCTCTAGTGTTTCACAGATTCTTTCCCTCCTTTTCATGTTCTTTGCCACTATTCTAGTCTGGGTCCTTATCACTCCTATCCTGGACGGTGGTGTCAGTCTCCCGACTTATGTCTCCTCTCCAAGGCGGGTAGACATCACCACGGCTCATCAGGTTCACGTTCCCCTGGACTCGATGTCTCCTGGAAGTAATATGTAGATTCAGCCCTTTCCCTGACCGCTGAGATCTGAGCAGAAATCTGAGCAGAAGTGAAGCGTCTTCTGCCCTCTCTCTTCTGTGATGGAGAGTTAGATCATTCCAGAGAGTAAAGCCTGTGCCAGCAGGGTGCCTGATGAGGATGTGCTGGAGCAGGGCCCCTGCCAGTGTGATGTAGACATGCATAGGGATGAGAATGTGTGCTGTTTTAAGCCACTGAGATTGGAGTTTTGTTTGTTCGTTGTTGTTTAGCTTCACCTAATACACTCCTCCAAGTCTCCGTGTACGCTCTTGCCGGGGTAGTCTTCTGAAGGCACAGGCCAGATTGTTCCTTAATCGGAAGCCATCAGAAGTTCACCACTATCCACAAATATAAAATCCCCCTTTCTGGCTTTCAGGAAACCACGAGCTCTGTCTTCGGTTTCCTTTTCCAACTTTCTCACCACACCCATGTTTCCAGCCCAGTGGTAAGACTCGCTGTGACCTTCAAATACTCTTCTCTTGACTTGGGATGTTACTTTCATCTGGGGGGGCCTTTGCCCTGATTACATCATGTTCAAATTCTACCATCCTTCAAGCACAGGTTCAAACAGTAAGACTCTCCTGACTCCCAGAAATGGATAATTACTCCCTTTCTTCTGGGATTTCCTAGCAAATTGTATCTTGTCTACAGTATGTATCCCTTTCTATTGTGTAGTACAGTTATTTGAGTCAATTCCTCACCTCTCCTATTAGACTATAAACCACGTTAAGGCATAGATCAGTATTGTTTATTTTTGCAATTCCCTACAACACCAAGCTGTACAGTTGCTCAACAAATAATTTATGAATTAAATATTAATCTTCAGGGGAGGACCATGTCCCAAGTGATCATAGTTTAGTAAGTGACTAGGAATGCTACCTGTAGAACAGACATACATTTTCCTGGTGAGCCTCCTTCTTTGGTGGGAGATTCTGCAAGGCCACCTCTGTGTGAGGCATCAAAGAGAGCCTGTTTCCCAGGAGACCTGATTAGACTTTAGCCCCACAGTAACCTGTATCCTGCAAATAAGCTAAAAACTAGAGGAAATCCTAAGGCAATAAAAGAGAAGCATATTGGACGAACCAAAAAAAGGTCGTTGAGAAAAGAATTGGTAATTCTTGGATTCAGAGGAACCAGCTGTATTGAAGAGAGTTTCCCAAGGTAAGATAGCACTGGCCATTGAAGCCTTGCAGCTACTTTTTGGGGTGAAGAGAAAGGAGCAAAGGGGAACAAGAGACTAAGTAGGGAAGGCGAGCTTGGAGCAACTGATATTACTGAAGGAGAACAGCCCAAATAATCATCTGGGGGGAATTCTTCAGTCTAATGGCACAGGGTAGGGAATATACATCAAAAGCTAGTCTAGAGAGTTCCAGGTAGGGAAAGGTGGGGCCTGTAAGGAGACATTTGTAACTTTGGTGCCATTGGGATGGAATTTTTGTAGTTATGTCTTGAATCGGGGAGGGCCTTCCCCAGCTAGAAGATCAGTCACCAGCTCAAGAACCAAGAGAAGCAGGCAACTGTGGAGTAAAAATAAAGCACTGAAATGGTGCAGAGAGAGAGGCGGAGAAACACAAGGGGCTTACTTGGTCTGGAAGCTGTGCAGTCCAAATCTACCTTGAGTTTAATTATTTTTACCATCTGGCCCAAACAAACCCCAGAGAACCGAGAGGCCCACAGGCTATGCCAACGCAGCTCATGTGTTTTTAGATATTAGTTGAAACGAAAAAGTACCACACAATTATAGAAATTAAGAAATTTATATGAATTTACAAAGTTGGTGTTGCTTTGCAAGACAGTAAAGAATTGTGGTCACTCTTCCAATATCAAACACTTGCTCTCATATGTATGCGAGCCAGTGTGTGTGCCCCTGTTCTATTTCTGTACCTCTCTGTGTATACAAAGTAAGTTTTTGTTTCAAAGCCAAAGCACAGAGAGTGTTCTGCTTATGTTTTCCTGTGAGAGTTTTATAGTGTCGGGTCTCACATTTAGGTCTTTAATCAATTTGAGTTTATTTTTGTATATGGTGTTAAAGAATGTTCTAATTTCATTTTTTCAGGGGTGAAGTGGGGGAAGGATAGTTAGGGAGTTTGGGATTGACACGTACACACTGCTATATTTAAAATGGATAACCACCAAGGACCTCCTGTATAGCACAAGGAACTCTGCCGAATATTATGTAACAACTTAAATGGGAAAAGAATTTGAAAAAGAATAGATACATGTATATGTATAACTGAAAAAAATGTATTACAATCCTAGGGGGAAATAATCACTGAATTGTACACTTTAAAATGGGGGAATTTTATGATATGTGAATGATATCTCAATAAAGCTGTTATTAAAACAACAAAACCAAATCACAGTGTACTTTGTTCACAAAAAGTAACAGCCTAAGTCTAAGACAGAGGCATCTGGAAAATTACAGTAGCAGTTTTGATAATATTAATCTGTTGAAGAGTAAGAAGAAGCAAATATTGAATGATTTTATTGCCAATTTCTTCAATAATCCTGTGACATTAGAGCCAAGGGACTATGTGTACCTAATACACCACTAACCCAGAGCGGATGTAGATGCCAGATACCTGGCCGGCTGATAGATGGAAAAACGCACACCATAGCAACAGATCCCGAACAGGATCCTTAATCTCCTTAATTCCTGACCAGACCTATGTCAGCTGGCCACTCTTCAGTTAGAAGAGATGGGTAGAAGTGATGGGGCCGAGGGAGTCTGGGAGAGAAGTTAAACAGAGGTCAAGGAAATGGAAGCTATGTGTGTGACGGGGGTCCAGCACGACCGCCACACTTGACCAGTGTTGCCTGGAATAGATGGCAAGGAAGAGATACTTAACATCAGGATCACACCTGATATACTGAGCTGAATAGTGTCCCTCACAATTCACATCCACATAAAACCCATCAATGTGAACTTATCTGGCAATAGGGTCTTTGCAGATGTTACTGAATTAAGACAGGGTGGACCCTAAATACTATACAACAGGTATCTTCATAAGAACAGGGATATTTGGACAGATGTATGCAGAGACACAGACACAGGGGAGAATGTCATGCGAAGACAGCAGCAGAGATTGGATTGTAGAGATGCGTCCACAGGCCAAGGAGTGCCAGCAACCACCAGAAGACAGAAGAGTCAAGCAGGGATTCCCCTCTTGAGCCTTTGCAGGGAGCACAGCCCCGCCGACTCTTTGATTTGGGACTTCTGTTCTCCAGAACTGGGAGAATACATTTCTGTTGTTTTCAGACACCTGGTGTGTGGTACTTTGTTATGGCAGCCCTAGGAAGAGACTATACCTGGATCAGGGCTGCATTTCAGACCCCAGGTCGAGGCTCTCTGCAAGGTGGCAAGGGGGCCAGTTTTTACTAAACTCTTCCTCTGGGTAGACTGAGCTCTGGGTGATCTTGATCGATCTTGACCGATTTCTCTGATTATGGCCCAGAAACCTTGCATGTGCTCCTGATGTCCTGATGCTTCAGCTTTAACTGACGGACTGTGAAAGCCTTTCTCTAGATATCACAGAGGCCTCTCTTTTCAAAGCTGGGCTATTCCTGAGACCCGCAAGCTTCATGCCTCAATACCGAGCATTTGGCAAATAAGGGAAAACTGAGAGGCACTTGTAAAACTCACATGCCTTAGAGAGCTCACCACCTCTCTTCCACCAGGCACATTTTATCTCACGCTTTCTCATAAATATTGATTTGCATACAACACACCAGCCCACCTTCATTCTTGATTGCAGGCTCACACAGACAAAAACTTCTAAGTGGTGAAAGCACACTTCTGCAATCAAATGCTTCTTTACTTACTCCGATCATAGCGTCCCCCTTTTTTCCTCAAGTCTGTATATTCCTATCCACTAGCCTCTGACACACACATGCTAATGTCGTCTTGTTCTTCACATCTTATGTATTAGTTATCCATTGCTGTGTAACAAATGATCCCAGAATTTAACAGTTCACAACAATAAATATTTATTATCTTACGCAGTTTCTAAGGGTCAAGAATCTGGGAGTGGCTTAGCTGGGTTGTTCTGGTTAATCAAGCTGTCAGCCAGGCTGCAATGCTTTCAAGACCTGAATGGGGCTGGAGATTCTGCCTCCAGCCTCGCTCATGTGGTAGTTGGCCTCTCTGACTATTGGCTAGAGAATTCAGTTCCTCGCCACCATGCCAACCCCACGGTCTCTTCTAAATGTCCTCGTGATGGGCTCTTCCCCCACAGAGTCCACGACCTGAGAGAGTACATACAACCAAGATAGAAGCCATATCCCTTTATAACCTACCTTGGAAGTACCATACCATGACTTCTGCCCTTTGCTAATGGTCACATAGACCAACCCCAACACAAGATGGCAGAGACTACACAGGATCTTTGGGGGTCACCTTGGAGGCTGGCGACCACACCCACATGGAAATATTTCCTATATTTTCTGAGCCTGCAGCAGGAGACAGATTACTTATGGCCCCCAGAGTCTGGGAATATGTAGCCCCTCCTAGAGGATCCAAATGTCTCTATCAATCTGTCTTGATCTTTCCATAGAGCTAGAAAAACTGTGGTATTTTGTTCATTTCTCTTTGGTCAGACTGCCTGGATTCAAGTCTTGCCTCCTTCACTTGTTAGCTGTGTGATCGTGGGCAAGTTACTCAACTTCTCTGTGCCTTAGTTTCCTTGTATGTAAAATGGGGCTAAAATAGTATATACTCCACAGATTATTGTATGGCTTTAATGCTGTAATACACAGAAAATGAGTAGCACAACCCTAAGTGCTCCTTACATTGTAACTAGTATGGTCGTTGTTGTAATATATCCTGTTTTAGGAATCGGAAAGGAAGGAGAAGGGTTTAAAGGGGGTGATAAAACAATAAAACATCAAGAATTCCTCCTCTAATGTTCTGCTGTGCTCTATGTAGCGTTGGACTTTTTGAGATAACTGTTATTCCGAGCAAAGTCTCTCATCCTCCCCTGCCCCTTCCTCTCATAAACACATTGCCATGAATTCCTGTACAGTTCATTGGCCAACTGAGAAGTCCTGCCCAGTTGCAGCCTGATCTATGTGTGTGTGTTTGGTGAGGGTGATCTGCCCCAACACAGAAAACCTTAACTCGGGCCTTTCAACTCAATGGAATTGACTTTAAAAGGAAACAAATTAAAAACCAATGAAGCTAATAAAAAATTAAATTAAATCTCCTTTATTAGATCCATTATTTTTTAATTTCCCTTTGCTGAGTTCGGGGCAGTCCCATCTGCCAGAGGTCAGCCCAAATGTTTTTATTTGTAACATAGTCATTAGTAAAACTCCCTAGACCCCATGGTTCAGAAATGCTTGCCAAGTGAATTGGGTGCTGTTGGTTTAAGCTCCTTGTCGTCAACATCGAGAGAGACTCTCGTTATTCGGATCAATGGCTTATAAAGCAGACAGCACTAAAAGCTTGGTAGGACACTTCCTCGTTCATATTTGTAAATAGAGAATTAGGAAGTGAGACCAACACAAATAAAAAGAGTAATAGGACTCTAGGCTTCACATTAGAAAACCAACCAAGGTTAATTCTAAAGGGGCCAAAAGAACAATGGTCAAGAACCATTCATCTCTTCTTCCTCCTGTTGGTTGAGTATATTCACCAGGCTCCAACTAACGGTTTTCCTGGAAGAGCCCCTGAGAAAAGCTTTGCCTACTGGTAAAGAGGGCCGCCATATCGCACCTTGAGTTGCTATGTTTCCATCAACATTTTAAGGCCGGCAACCACAGCCATGCCTTATTAAGCTGTTAGAACAAAGAACCCAGAGCTTCCTTTATGTCTGATGCTTATAGGTCAAGGCAGTTCCTACGGGTAAGAATCCTTAGGTTTCTTAACTTGTTAGTCTCTCAACATCTGACAACCTAGTGCAGAAAATAGTGGCTATTTCTCAGAAAAGGAAGGTATGGGACAGGTGCCTCAGACTACCAGTGGTCCAAAGATTCAGCAGTCAGGCCAGAGAAGCTCTGATAATAAACAGGATTCTTTTCCAACCTGTTGTCCGCATTCCTTACCCTTCTCTCATCCAGAGGCCCTGCTGCCTGCCATAGAGAAATCCATAATGATGGTGAAAAACTGCCAAACCCAGGAAAATTCTCCAAGCAAATAACGATTGCAATAAAGAGTGTTCAAATTTGCAATAATCGTAATAATGAAAACGATCCTATTTTATACACCTAAAGCACTTCTCATCCCCTAGTCTACTATTTAATATGTGAGGCTTATGCATTTGCATATGCCTCTAGGAGGACGTGCACAGTGTACACTGAGTCCATAAAACGATTCGATGAAACATTGCCCTCTGATTAATTTCCAACGTTTATTCATCTTGCCTATTTTTAAATGTTAATACCAAATATTACATTAGCCTCCTCCCACTGTCATCAATTTCACCCATTTACATTTTTAGCATCAACGTTGTTATCTATTAATATCCAGTAGATGGCTAAGAAGTTGGGGGCCTCTTCCTGTGAGGATGTCATTTCATGTTCAGAAAACTGAAGCAGAAAGAACTTGAGAGACAGGAGCAAACAACACATTTTGACGTTGGGGATTGTGCCTGATTTCTGTTATCTCTGCTCATGCTCTCTGAGGTCAGAAACTCATGAACCAGCACACTCCAGCCTGGCTTTATTCAAGTTTAGAAATGAAACAGTAGAAGTACCAAATTCTGCAGAGCTGGAGAGTCTTGCAGCCACGGTGACTCATAAACACGGCAAAAGAAATGTATTTAATTTGGGTTTTGGCCTCTCAAGGTGCCACATTAATCTCCTTTTGGCCTCTGCTCCCCTGGTGGGATTCCACTTAGGACGGCAGAGCCAGAGCTGTAGAGCTCCCCAAGCTCTTTGAAGAGAAAGGCCCGTTTTGTGCAAAGCGAATCCGTATTCTTATTAAGGATACACGAGAAAATATCACTCGGCTTCCCAGACTGACTGGGAGAGGGCACTGTGCTGGGAAACTTAGCCATTCCTGGCCCTTTCAGGATCTTTGATCTCTTCTGGGATGATCAAGGAGAGGTGGGTGGAGGAGAAGAGGAGGACAGGGGCCGTGAGAAGGAGAAGGGGAGAAGGAATTATAGGGAGGAAGTCAGTTCAGCGCACATTCACTGACCTACGTGCTGGAGACAAAAACCCCATAAATAACCTTGTCAGTTATTTGCTGGATGGGAAAAAAAAGGGGGGGGGGAAGGAGAATAAGGAGGCTTCTGGAACCATGGTTTTCAAAGTGTGACAGCCAGACCAGCAGCAGCAGCATCACCCAGGATCTTGTAAGAAAGTGCAAGTTTTGTGGCACGGGAAGGCACACAAACAGAACATTTCAGTATCAGGTCCTAAGGAACAGTGTGGAGATGTGCTAGGGAATGCTGGGAAAACAGCATGGGGTCACTGAGGCCACCTTGCGGGGGTTTGAAGAAAGGTTCCCGAACAACTGAAGGCTGAGCTCAGAGCCCAATGCACAGATAGAGGAGTGGTCTAGAAAGCATGCCCGCGTCCAAGAGAACAGGGAAACGCAGAGTATGTGCTGGGAATTCCTAGCCCTTCAGTATCACAGGGAGTAATGGAAAAGGAGTGTGGCGAGGTAGACAGGTCCCTTGGGGCATTGCCAGTCATGCTAAAAAGCTAAACATTATTCTGCTGGTAGAGTGGGAGCCACTGAAGGTTTTTAACCTGGGACAAATGGGGTCTGACTGGTTTTAGATGGATCATTTCACTGGCAGTACATATCGAAGGTGAAGGTGGCCAGCTTGCAGGTCATTGGAATTGTTCACGAAAGAATGGCAGAAGTCCAACTAGGACAGAGGTACCAGGGAAGAGACAGACAAATTTGTAGACAGAAATCAATGGAACCTGATCAGTTATTTGCTGGATGGGATCTGCAAATTTTGTGGCCGGTGTCAGACCTTCAAATCAGTTACTGCATCAGTGACTCTGAGGCTGGGGCCCCATAAATCTTCATGTTAACAAACCCTGCAGGGTATTCTGAGGCAAGCTCAAGTGTGAGAGCCAAACTCAATAGAATAACCTCCAGAATTTTGCCTTGGGTCCTTGGGTAAATGAAGTTGCTATATGCTGAGATAGCGAAGACTCTAAAAGGAGCAGAGTGATTTGTTTTTGTTTTGTTTTCTTTTGTTTGAGGATGAGAAGAAGACCAGAAGTTAAAGAAAGGAAAAGAAGTAGGGTGACACCCAGCAAAGAGAAACAGAAAAAGAATTAGAGAGAAAGACAGGAAGAGAGGAGAGGTAGGAAGAGGTAACTTTCAGACCCCGCTTAAGATTAGCAGTTGGCAGGGGGAAATTTTTGAAAGCTGATTTGCTGCTCCTGGAGTAGCGATGGAACTGAGAATGCAGCCTGAATGGTGAGTTAGCCATTTTTTCCCCCTGAATCATTAAAGAAATCTGAGTTGCCCACGCTATCGATGGTAACATATCCTGCTTTTTATTCCAATGCACAGTAACCATAATTTGGAAGGATGTGATTGAGGTCTTCCTCCTTTTATTTGGCTGAAGAACTGGAAAGAATTTGCAGAAACACAGGACCCAGGTTCACAAGCACTTGGGCCCAGGTCTTTCGTGTCACAGGCGTGATTAACACCGTGTTCAGGCAGCAGTGTGGACCACGGCAAGGCTTGGCCAACAGGTTGGAGAAGCCCTTCGCATGGCGACAAGACCTCAAGCGATTTGCCTCTCAAGTTGTCTATCACTGTGCCAGGGTCAGAGCTCAAGGTACAGCCCAGTGCATGCTTCTGTTGACCTGGGGAAGACGGCGGGCATAGTGGAGGATGATGTGCAGAGAGAGAAAGGGACGTTCTTTCTCCCTTTCTCCCTCTATGGAGCACCCTGGATGGGTTCAGAGATGGATAAAGTGACTAAGGAGAGGCAAGAGCCAACACAGGGGGAGGTGGTAAAAGAGAAAACTTCTGCCTGGATCCAGCCCTGCATAATATAAAGAGAGATGAAATAGCATATCCTCATCCCTTTGAAATGGAGTGACTTGTTCGGGACTTTCAAGTCTGAAAATAGAAGATTTAATGCAACGAGGAGGCCACTAACTCAGTTATGACAGGTGTATGGAAGCTTTCTCCTAATATGGTATCTGAAGATAAAAGCAGCTCAGGAGAGACATATATTTTAAGTGCCGTCCTCCTAATACAAATCCATCACCAGCTAGCCGTGCTTTGACCGCCGTTTTAGCGGTGAAAATGGTTTGTGCTGTTGAATCCATGTGTTCAGTGCCAGCATTTCCAAGCCCTTGGCTTTGCGACATCACGCTCCAACCAACCGTTCCTTTGCCTGCTCCAATTTCTTCTAGGTATCACTGCCAGATTGATTTTCAAAAGTAGGTCCCATGTTACACTTCTGTTCAAAAACCTGCAAAAGCTCCCTCTTGCCAACACAATTGAATTCAAACTTTCCAACTTGGCCAAGGTACTTGAAATTCCCAACCTTCATGCCTGTCCTGCCTCCAAAAGCCACCAGTCGTAATGGAAGTATGATGACACTCGGAAGGAAGCATTATCACTCATTAGCACCAGATGGAAAATTCAACAATGGGTACGTTTAACAGACGGAAAGGAAGTGGGGTCCTTGTAGACGCAGTATGGGCAATTTCCAGTGAAGTTTCCTTCATACGTTTAGGGAATTTTTATAATAGAAGTTTCAGATGGTACATATTTACTAGGGGGGTTGGAAGGAGGAAGGTCTAGCCTAGAGGATGGTGTACTGCAGGGGTTGAGGAGATTTGATGTGAACTATGAACAGCCTACTCTAAAGGCATACGTGGACTCTCTACCCAGGATGGGGATGAACCCAGAAACAGTGAGAGGGGCCTCACAAGAGCCTGGAATCTTTTGCAGTAAATTATGCGCAGCCCAGCTCCTCGGAGAGAGGTCAAGTTCAGCATTTACCATTACAGAAATGCCTCTGCGAGGAGATGAGGGGACCCTGCCTCCCCCTCAACTGCACTCATACTGCCAGTCCGCTGTCCGCTGTGGGCTCCCCATTGCCTTCATAAACAGGGTTCCAGGTTCTTCTTAAATAGTGTGTGGTGTTGCCAAGAAGTTGACAAGCATTCTCTTGGGACTAGCAAAACCACGGGTGCAGGTGCCTTATCTCCAGGAGGATAGCTGGAGCTGGGACCCCAAGAAGGCACACAGGATGCTCCAATGCCCCCCTCGCAGTAGAGAGCCCAGAGATCTTGGTGGAGTCCCTTAACCTGCTTGTGCTTCAATGTCCTCATCTGTAACGTGCACATGACGTAATACCAGTGCCCACACCACGAGGTTGTTCTGCAGATTAAATGAGATGATATGTGAAATGCTTAGAACAGTGCCTTGTGCTCAGTAGCGCCCATGTAAGCGCTTGCTGCAGCTGCCGCTATGAGTGGTGGAAAAGACCGGGCTCTGGAGTCACATTTTCTGGGTTCAGATCCTGCCGTCGCCTTGTTGACCTTGGGCAATTACTTCACCTTCTCTCTGTGTCTCTGATTCGTCACCTGTAAAATGGAGATGATAATATGTTTCTCATAGGACTGCAGGGAAAATAGTGCACTTTGAGCAGTGTCTCCTTGGTATATATTAGCTCTTACATATTTTAGCTATTAGTTTAATCATCTTAGTTTTCCTTCTCTCCCCATTATCTTTCTTTGCCACCCTCACCCCACACTCGTGTAGTTTCTTAAACTTTGGTACTTGATGTTCTAGAAAGGGTCAGGATTCTCTGAAGTCTTCCTTCCTGTAAGTCCATTCTGCTTCATTTCTTCATCACCAGGTCATAGACTTACAACCCTGATGCTTGGGTTCCACCCCAGAGACTCTGATTCGAGTCAACTGCACTGGGGCTCAGGCATTGCTACTTTTTTTGGTTTCTTTTTAAATAAATTTTATTTTATTTTATTTATTATTTTTGGCTGCGTTGGGTCTTTGTTGCTGCACGTGTGCTTTCTCTGGTTGCCACGAGCAGGGGCTACTCTTCGTTGCGGTGCCCTGGCTTCTCATTGCAGTGGCTTCTCTTGTTGCAGAGCATGGGTAAGCCAGACAGAGAAAGGCTTCAGTAGTTGTGTGGCACGCAGGCTTAGTTGCTCCGTGGCATGTGGGATCTTCCCAGACCAGGGCTCGAACCCGTGTTCCCTGTATTGGCAGGCGGATCCTTAACCACTGCGCCACTAGGGAAGCTCCTTGGTAAGTTTTTTTTAAGTGCCCCATTTTATTCTAACGTGCAGTTGGCATAGACCTGCTGGTCCAGGCTGATTGGAATCATAAGAATGGAAGGAGGAGAAGAAGCGTGCTGGACCACTCAACAAATCCACCAATCTTTTTCTAAAGGAAGTGATCAGGGAGCCTGGCATGTAGAATGGATTGGATCAGGGACTGTCAGAAGGCAGTTGAAACCACGTAGGTGAAGAGTATTGGGAGAGAAGAAAGGCTGTGTGATGGGATGAAAGGACTGGGGTTCTGTGAACATGGTCTGTCAGAGATCGGCCTGGGGTTTTGAAGAAGAAGGAGAATGAGACCCCTTTCACCACATCACTGCCCGCCATAGCCTAAATTATGAAACCCCAAAGCCATTTGCTCCTCTCTCATGCAGCAAAAGTGTATTTAATCCCTAGAACATGGCCGTTGTAGGTCGTACAGTGAGTAGTGAATGGACAGAAGAGGGTGTAGAGAGCCCACTGCCCAGTGGGGAGGAGAGGGAAGGGTAGACATTAAAAAATAAATACATTAGTGGGCATCACATGAAGGGAAGTAAGCCAGACAGAGAAAGGCAAATACTGATATCATTTATACATGGCATTTTTTAAAAAAAAAGTCAAACCCATAGAAACAGAGGGTAAAAAAGTGGTTGCCAGGGGCTGGGGGTGGGGAAGTAGGAAGAGATTGGTAAAAGTGAACAAACTTTCAGCTCTAAAATGTATAAGATCTGAGGATCTAATGTAAAATATGGTGACAGGGCTTCCCTGGTGGCGCAGTGGTTGGGAGTCCGCCTGCCGATGCAGGGGACGCGGGTTCGTGCCCCGGTCCGAGAGGATCCCACATGCCGCGGAGCGGCTGGGCCCGCGAGCCATGGCCACTGAGCCTGCGCATCCAGAGCCTGTGCTTTGCAACGGGAGAGGCCACAGCAGTGAGAGGCCCGCGTACCGCAAAAAAAACCCCAACCAAACAAAAAAAGACATGGTGACAATAGTCAATAGCATTGTAGTATTGTAGACTTGAAATTTGCAAAAGAGAGTAGAATGTAAATGTTCTTACCCTCCACAAAGGCAAGCATGTGAGGTGATGGGCATTTTAATTAACTAGATGGGGAGACCCCTTCCACAATGTATACGTCTATCAAATCATCATGATGTACAATTTTTTTACCTGTGCTTTGCAACGGGAGAGGCCACAGCAGTGAGAGGCCCGCGTACCGCAAAAAAAAACCCAACCAAACAAAAAAAGACATGGTGACAGTAGTCAATAGCATTGTAGTATTGTAGACTTGAAATTTGCAAAAGAGAGTAGAATGTAAATGTTCTTACCCTCCACAAAGGCAAGCATGTGAGGTGATGGGCATTTTAATTAACTAGATGGGGAGACCCCTTCCACAATGTATACGTCTATCAAATCATCATGATGTACAATTTTTTTTTTTTTGCGGTACGTGGGCCTCTCACTGTTGTGGCCTCTCCCGTTGCGGAGCACAGGCTCCGGATGCGCAGGCTCAGCGGCCATGGCTCACGGGCCCAGCCGCTCCGCGGCATGTGGGATCTTCCCGGACCGGGGCACGAACCCGTGTCCCTTGCTGCATCGGCAGGCGGACTCTCAACCACTGTGCCACCAGGGAAACCTCATGACGTACAGTTTTAATATCTTACAATTTGTCAATCATACCTCGATAAAACTTGAGTGGATGAATGAGTGAATAATAATGAGATAGATGCCATGCAGAGGCCTAAAATAAAATGAATCATAGAGCGACTAATGACAGTTTTAGGTGGTGGTCACCAATGACCTCACTGAGGACGTGGCCTTTAAGCTGAGGTCTGAAGGGCAAGAAGGAACCAGCCCTGTGACGACTGCTGGAAGAACATTGCAGGCAGAGGGAACACAGCAAGAAGGTGGCCATGAGCTTGAAAAGTCTGAGGGACAAAAAGAAAGCTAGTGCCGCTAGAGTATATGATCCAGGGGAAGAGTGGTCTCAGATGAGGCTGTAGGGAGAGGCAGGGCCTGGGTCAGTTTGGGAATTGAAAGTCAGGCAAAGGAGTTAGTTTCTGTGTTATTCCAAGTGTGATAAGAATGGGAAAAGCGATTGGAGGAGTTTCGAAAAGGAGTGTAACATGGTCTGATGTATTTAGTTGAAAATTGTTTTGGCTGCTCTGTGAGAATAAAGTGTAGGCAGGGCAAAAATGGTAGGAATGAGTTGCCCTACCAGGGTGGGAGTAGTAGAGATGGAGGGGAGTGCATTGATCTGGAATATATTTTGATGATGGAACTGGCAGGACTTGATGATTTAGGTGTGGTGGTGAAGGATAGGGAGAAATCAAGGCTACTTTATAGATTTGGGGGTTGAACAACTAAATGTTATGTACTGAGATTGGGGGAGTTTCAAGGAGTAGCAGGGTGACGGGTAGGTAGTCTGAAGTTCTCTTTCTACCATCTTAGGTTTTCGGTAACTATTAAGCTTTCCAGCGAAGAGGTGAAATAAATAAATATTTGACATAGGTATCTAGGTTTGGAAAGAGTAAAAGACTGAAATAACGTTTAGGATGAAGCGGGGACTCAATGTAGGTAACACCATGAGGCTGGGTGAAGTTGCCAGAAAGAGTGTATGGGTAGAACAGAGAAGGGGGCCTGGCGCCAGCTTTTCAGCATATTGATAGTTGGAACTGAACACAAGAGGAAGAGCTGATAACGTTATCTGTGAAGGACGGACAGGCCAGTGAGGGAGAAGGAATAGCAGGAAAGTGAGGTATCATGGAAACCAAGAAAAGGAAGTGCTTGCAAATGGCGAGAGTGATCAGCTGTGTGGAGTGCTGAGATGGAGAGTAAGATGAAAACAGAGGCAACACGTGGTCTCAGTGGAATGGGAGGATTAGAAGGGTTAGGCTGAAGAAAGAATACAAGGACAGGAAATGGAAGGATGGAAGTCCTTGAAGGTGAGAGCAGACGTTTCCAGAGCCCAAGAGAAGGCTTGATTCTGGATAAGGGCCAGGAGGGAGGGTGAAAGGCACAGATACTGATGCCAGAAGGATGGTGGACTTGGTGAAAGGGAGATAGCATTGCTGTCCAATTGCTTGTATGCTCAAATAAAGTCTGAGGTAAGGTCATTAATTAAGAGTGAATAGGAACAGGTGTCAAAAAAGCTTAAACATATTTTTGATCAGTGAAATAATTTTATACTATACCTAAAACTGTCCCATAAAAAATTACGAATCTCTCTCTTAAATAAAACTTTATAAGTGAAAAAAAAAAAAGAGTGAATAGGAAAGAGGGAAGGGTATAAGGTCTTTAATGAGTGAGAAGAACAATCATAGCAGATATTTCTACTGAGGTTACTACGTGCCAGACATCTATTAACTCATTTAATTCTCATAACGATCCTCTATGGGGATTCCATATGAACCCCATTTTACAGATGACGACACTGAGGCATGCTGCGACTAAATCCATATAACTAACAAGTGATAAAACAATTGTTGGCACTGGCTCTATGGATTAAGTGTGACATAGCAGTTTGGGGGATTGCAAGAGTAGAGATGCTATGGGAGTGCTGTAAGTTTGCCCATCATGGTGAGTGCCATTGGAAATTCACGCTCGTGAATTTAAGGTGGGACAGCACAGTGTGTACTTTTTCTTCAGAGTTCATCAGTTAGGGAGCAGGCACAGAGCAGGTAGACAATTTGGTTTAACCAGCCTCGGGCTCTGCTGGCAAGCTCCCTGGAGAGGGAAGAGGGCAAAGGAGTTCCCGATGCTGGGGAGGGAATGAGTGTGATGATGACGACGCTTGGCCATAGATAGGACCGAGAAGATGCATGGGGGTAATGAAGAGTGGGAGAAGTGGCCGGGTCAGTGGATTGCAGAAAACTCTAGGTCAAAGTTTTGCTGCAGGGGTCGTAGAAGAAGAGAAGTTGAGCTGGGAGGACGGGAAGAGGTGCTCGGACGCTGGAAATGAAATCCGGAGAAGATGAACTTATCAGTGATGACAAAGTCAAAGGCATCAACCCAGTTCTCCCTCTGCTTCCATTCTTACGTCTTACGGTCCTCATGACAGAGGCTGTGCTCCTTTAAATAAGCAACACATTCGCTCGTCTCCATACTTTTGAGTGCGTCCTTTCCTGGCTCAGGATAATTTTTCTTCTGTCTTCTCTCATTTCAATAGCACTCATTCTTCCAGTCCTTTCTCAAAGGGATCCTCCTTTGTCCCTCCCCTTTTCCCACATGCTGATGCCTTTAGCCAGAAGTTATTTTCATTGCTCTCTTGTGGCACAATTTATACCATTAATATAGTATTTATTACATATTGCCTTTTAGTGAGACATTTCTTCTTGGATCTCAGCTACTCCACTAGGCTTAAGGGCAAGGGCCATCATTCCACAACCTGGTATTCTGGTTCAGGCTTGGCTTAGTGCTTTCCTGCCAGTAGGAGCAGTACAAATAAAGAATCCAATCTCCTAAGCACAGGGGCTGGGTAGTAGATGCTCAGTAAACGTCTGTCGAATTGAATTAATGACTCAACACAACGGGAGCATTGGTTTCTATTTCTCACGTGGATTTGTACTGATAGACAACTGTGAACCAGCGTTCCTGCATATCTATTCTCTCTCCTTTATGAGGTTAAACAGTTCGAGCCCAGTCCAGTTCTTCATGAGAGGCCATAATATCAACACTAATTTAAAAACCATATAATTCGTACTCTATGTCAAGCACCATTCTGATACTTTCTTTCCATGTTTAACACATTTCATCCTCATAATAACATCAGGAAGTGTGTGTTATTATTCTCATTTCATAGAAGAGAAAACCATGATTTAGAGAAGTTAAACAATTGTCCAGGGCCACTCAGCGTGCTGGCAGCAGAGCTAATCGGCAACAATATTTAATGAAGCTCACACTTTTGACCAGTGTTTTCTAACTTTCGGACAATGGTCCAGAAAAAGAAATATTACACTACCGCCTAGGACAGATACACACAACTCTGAAATGAAAGTTTCGCAGATGAATACGTCTCTTTGCTACAAGCAACGTTCTTCGGTATTTTTGGTTACATTTTATTGTATTTTATTGCGTTACAAATGTTAGAACTCCCTACATTGATTTCCCAACTTCCTAATAAGTTGAGACTCACAGGCCGAAAAACACCACTCTAACCAATGTGCTTTACGGCCTCCCTTGGCTGGAATACGTGAATGACTCTTAGTCCTTCCCTGCTTCTCCCAAGTCACTGGTCCAAGCTTTATATCTCTAAAAAAGAAGTGTCCTAATTGGTATGCGTGGGAAATAAGACGCACCGAAGCTGCTGTTTAATTACACAGGGTCGAGCTTAAGTTAAATGACATATTCCCTTCTGAGTTACAAGTAACCCAGCTACAGGATTGCTGGAGAATTAGGTAAGACAATTCTAATTGAAAAAGAAATATAATTACGTTCGGAGAGGTCATCTGCTCTGAGCCAAACTGCTCACCCGTCCTGGGGTCTTTTCTCTTCTGTATCACACTGACTAAGCAACCTTCGGTAGATAGATCCCTGAATTCAGTTTTTCTCTTCATTCCTTCATTTAGTTACTAACTTACCAACTCTTTTATTTGGAAAAGAGTCGTTAAAAGTGGGGCTTCCCTGGTGGCGCAGTGGTTGAGAGTCCGCATGCCGATGCAGGGGATACGGGTTCGTGCCCCGGTCCGGGAAGATCCCACGTGCCGCGGAGCGGCTGGGCCCGTGAGCCATGGCCGCTGACCTGCGCGTCCGGAGCCTGTGCTCCGCAACGGGAGAGGCCACAGCAGTGAGAGGCCTGCGTACCGCAAAAAAAAACCCCAAAAAACAAGAAAAACAAAGAGTGTTCGGCCATAGAATGGCACAGATGGTGTAATGTTTCAGGAAAGCAGCGATGATGTGTGGAGTAGGGGTGAAACAGGGTGACCAGCACAGGAAGTGGGGTGAAGGCAGGGGTAGGTTGGAGAGCCATTTAGCAGAAGAGTGGACAGAGTGAGTGACAGTGTGGAGGGAGTGGACAGTGGCTCCCGGATTCTGCTTTGGGTAGCCCAGGCAATAATAGTGCCATTTGCCAAGATAGGGGGTACAGGAGAGGGAACAGGCATGGAGGACAAATGAATAAGTTCTATTTTAGAGAGGATGAACTTGAAGCCACCAAGAGCCCCCCAGGTATGCATGTGACAGGCAGGCAGAAATGTTATTCTGGAGCTTGGACATAGGTCTGCTTACAGGTACAGATTTGGAAACTATAGGTTCTGGTTCCAGCTGAAGCATTAGATGTAAATGAGTGTGTGTGTGTGTGTGTGTACACACACATGCAGTAAAATTAAGAGGGCTAAAGGCAATATTTAAGAGGTGGGCTGGAGAGGAGGAAAATTAATTTAAAAAAAAAAGTCCTGAAAGTATCAGCCAGAAAGATGGGAAGAAAATTGCCAGGGATTATCATTATGGACACCACAAAGGGAAAGACCTTCAATAAGAAATTTTCAACAGTGTCAAATAACGTAGAGGAGCCCAGAAAGCGGTCACTGGTTTGCTCAGAGCAAGTTCAAGGGTGAGGCCAAGGGTAGGGGGCTAGGGAGGGAGGGAGTCAGGGGCAGCCCAGCATCGCAGTGGTGGGAGAGGCAGCAGTGGACAGCACACCAGCGCCATTAAGGAGGAGACTCTGGTAACAGATTTGTTTACTCAACTGCTATTGATCAAATGTCCACTCTGTTTGGGGCATTTATCTAAGACCTATGGGTGTTTCAGTGAACAACAGAATAAAAATGAAAATCCCTTCTCTTCCAAAACTTACATCCTCAGATAACCTGAGTTTGACTCCTGACTCTGACACTTCTTCCTTGTGTGGCCTTGATAAGTTATTTTAACTGAGATTAGTCTTAGTTTACCAGTCCATGAAATGGGTATGAGAACAGAACTGTCAGGGAGAAAAAAAGATTTTCCTCTACCTTTCTAGGTTTTTCTTAGGGCAGAGTGGGGTGGGATCTATGAATGAGGTTGACATGAGACAGATTGACAAGAGAAAATCAGACAGAAGTTCAATAACGTGTATACACGGGAGACCCAGGAAAACTCAGTAACTCACCCAAATGGCTAAAACCCTCACCTTAAATACCATCTCTGGCCAAAGACAGAAGAGGATGCTGGGGGTAGTGGTCTGGGACCTCAGAGGGGAGGAAGGCGATTCACATGAAGATGGAAAAGCAAATGTTTGGTAGACCAATGTTTGCCAGGGGCTGCAGAGACAACGGGACACAGCGTGACTCTGATCTCGAGGCCCTGCCGAGTTTCCCCACCTCATCCAACCCATATTCTTTGCAGATCCCTCTGATGACAGCTTTCTCGGAGGAACAGGCCTTCTGTCTAAATTCTTTTAGGCAGTTAGGGGAAAGGTCAAAGTTTCTCCTTGAGTCTTTTGGGCCTTGATTCTTTTCAGCTTGAAATAACCCGCACACTAAAGAGGCATTTTGGGGTGGCAAATTTTATTCCCCTACAGTTCCTGTCTCACTGGGTAGTGGTGAGAAACTGAGAAAAAAAGAAATGCAAGTCACTCGGCTCCACGAATGGAGCCTCATCACCTCTCAATACGTGTGAGCCACGTTCCACAGACACTTTTCCCGGAGACTTGTCTGGAAATAAGAGATCTGATTACAGCTGAGCGTGGACCTAGCCCCAGGGGCACCCATTTCTCCACGCGGGAGAGGCCTGGCTGCTTTGTGTACCGGTAAGACTGAGTCAGGCTGAGGAGAAACGGACGTGCAGGAGATCAGAGGTGCGGCTGTGGTTGCCTCTGGGAGAGCAGCTGCCCGTCAGGGCTACCCGAGGCTCAGCGAGATGAAACAGAATGACCCTGAGTTTTTGAGCGAATGACCTTGCCTCTGAACTCCCGTGCTCCTTTGTCTTTCACTCTTATAATCTGTTTCTGGACCCAGAGCTGCCTTGCCCACCCCTGGAGTAACCCCCAGTAACCTCCGGGCTGGCACACTCCCCGGAAGCAGCCCGGTTGCTAGGGTGACCATTCACTCCAAAGTCCCAGCAGGGTGCTTTTCATATCGACTTGGAATTTCAGTGCTCCTCCACTGGGAGGTGTCTCCCTTCTCCAGATTCAGGAACGGTAGGTGTTGCAGGAGCACATGGGCTGAGAAGTCAGACAGACCTGACCTCCATCTCTGTCATGCACTAGCTGTGTAGCTGCGGCAAAGCTCCTTAACCTCTCTGAGCTTTTGTTTCCTCCATGGTGAACATGAGAATAAGAATACCTACCTCATAGCGTTACTGTGTGATTAAACCTGAGAATGGAAAGTACCTAACCCTCAGCCTGGTACTCAGTAAGTACTGAATAATTATAATTTTTTCTCATCTCCAAGAACCCCGAAGCACACAATCATTTAATAATAATGGAAATGATAAACACAAAGAACCTCAGAGTATTACATGGTTGTTTACGTAACAATTGCTCATCTATAAAATGGGATAACGAGAGCGACACCCTGCCCCCAGCACCGTGAGGATTGTGGTCACAAGGAGGTGGCGTCACATCTTTATGCATAGTTTGACTACTGCTATTATGAAGGCAAACGTGAAAATGCTCAAGGCTACTTACTTTCCATCAGGTGAGAAACCTTGCTGCTGCAGTGAGGTGGGAAACTCAGGTATGGGTCTCTGTTGAGGGCCAGATAGGGATCCTTAAACCTAGGAGACAGTGTGCGCCATAAACTTCAAGCAGGGCTGTCAGCAGTCCAACCGGCATTGCCAGGAGTGCCGACGTAGAGACCCTGCACACACTGACCCAGTGACACGGAGCTCTGGGCCACCAGACCTACCTAGACAGTGATGTTTTGGACCAGAGCCATTGGTGTGAAAGAGGTTGGAAGTAAAGATACATCCAGGCAAGTCAAAGGTCAGGAGAAACATGGGGACGGCAGGCCACCAGTGAGATCTTCCCTTATAACAAGATTTGGCCCCCGGCAGGTGTCAACATGGGAATCCAGCAGCAGCCTGTGTCCAAACAGCTGGTGTGGTCGTCCCACCTCAGTCAGACACAACCACTGCATGTTCTCTGGAGGTTATGAATGCGCTCACTGCCCTTCACTAGCTGCGGGGCTTTCTGCCATTCCCTTTAATTTCTCTGTTCCCATCTGATTTCTCGTTGCATCCAGATACTCTGCACCTGGGAACTGGTCACAGGGACGGCCTGCGGAATTCCATAGCTAGAGAAAGCTAGGCAGCTATCCAAATGCTATGTTAGCAATACAATTAACTGGTAAATGAGGACTTTTCAGAGAAAATAGGCCCTTTATTATATCACATAGCCAGGGCTGGTATGCCTTCGACTGGCTAGGATGCAAGGAAAGGGTGCTAGGGTTTGACCAGTCTAAGTCATTGGCACTGATAATATTGATAATAATACTGCTATGATAGTGAACCTCTCTTAGAAGACAGTGAAGGTAGAAGGGAAGAAGAGAGAATATTACACAAACTCTAACCTCGACGTTCTTCTCACCCAGCCATTTCCCCAAAACGCCACGCATATCCCATCCACTGAGCCTTTTCACTGGCCATTCCTTGTGCACGGAGTCGTGAAAACTAACAAAGGGAAAACTCACTAAAATGGAGTCGAGAGGCCAGAAGGGGAGCGCCCACGTGCATGCCATTGGAAATCAATACAGATCCCAAGGCATCTCTGGCAGGAAATGACTCTGCTACTGCCAGCAGGAGGAAGAAAGATTTTCTCCTCCCCTGGCAACAGCTCAGCCAATGAAAAGCCACTCTACTTCGAACTCCCAGTTTACTCCAATGGACTTTTTGTTTATAACAGCCCCTCCCAGATTCCCCTTCTCCTCTATAAAAGAGCTTCCTCTCCTTAGCTTTACCAAACTTGCCTGTGGGTCGCCATCTCCTGAATAAACCCATTTTGCTGGTAAAATAACTGGCTGTTTTATTGTTGTAGGTTAACAGAGTTCTCCTCCCTAAGACGCTTCATGGCTCACTTTCTCTCTGCTCATATGGAACCATCTCTGGGAGGTCTTCCTGGTCACTCCCCCTGGACGCTCTCCCCCTTTTCCTGTTCTACTTTTCTTCACAGCACTAATTACCATTCAGCGAACTAAATCTCTCACACGTTTATCTTTTGCCTCCCCTCATTAGATCTTAAGGTCCTCTAGAGAAAGTATTTTGGTCAAGTCTAATCGTTGCTATATCTTTAGCAACAAGCATTTACCTGGCATATAGTAGATGCTCAGATGTCTGCTGGAAGGAAGGAAAAGAGGAGATGAAAGGGAAGATAAAGATATAAAAAAAAGGCAAAACTGCATTTTTTGCCTCCAAACTTTCCATTCAATTTAACAAGCCGTGTTTCCACCTATACTTCGTGCTGAGCCCCTGCTCACACGCTGGAGTAGTGAGCGGACCTGCCAACCCAGCTGTGATTTTGAGAGCAGGTAGGAAACAAGTGGCGTTAAGTTGTGGGCATCACAGGAAAGAAAGGATACATGGTCGGGGTGACTGGCAAAGGCTTTAAGAAAGAGGAGACATTTGAGGTGGCATGTTACGGGATAGAGAAAGTAGGATGTTGTGATTTATAATAAGAAACATACTTGGTCTTCATCCCCATACCTGGCACAGAGCTTCTAAAATCCTTGGAATTTTCTAAGTGATAAGAGAGTTGAAGGTGCCTTTCCTTATTCATAACAAGCCCCTTTCGACCACACCTGAGTTTATGTTAATGAGGTGCTTTTTGCAAAGCGCCTAGATAACCGCAGGATGGGAGCCAGCTCTGTGACTAGAGGGCTGGAACTTTCAGACCAACCCCATCCTCGCCTCCCCCTCTGAGACGAGGAGCGGGGCTGGAGACTGACTGAATCAGCAATGGCCAATGAGTTTATCAGTCACGCCGACACAAAGCAGCCTCCATGGGCTTCCCTGGTGGCGCAGTGGTTGAGAGCCCGCCTGCCGATGCAGGGGACACGGGTTCGTGCCCCGGTCCGGGAGGATCCCACATGCCGCGGAGCGGCTGGGCCCGTGAGCCATGGCCGCTGAGTCTGCGCGTCCGGAGCCTGTGCTCTGCAACGGGAGAGGCCACAACAGTGAGCGGCCAGCGTACGGCAAAAAAACAACAACAAAGCAGCCTCCATAAAAACCCTAAACAACGGTGCTTGGTGAACATGTGGAGGAGCGAGGAGAGTGGCCTCTTGCCCTGTGCATCTCTTCCATCTGGCTGTTCCTGAGTTGTATCCTTTCATAATAAACTGGTGATCTGGTAAGTAAACTGTTCCTGAGTTCTGTGAGCCACCCTAGCAAATTAACTGAACCAGAGGAGGGAACCTCTGATTTATAGCTGGTCAGTTAGAAGCATAAGTGACAACCTGGACTTACAACTGGCATCTGAAGTGGAGGGAGGGGACAGACTTGTGGGACTGAGCCCTTAGCCTATGGGAGCTGATGCTGTCCCCAGGTCATAGCATCAGAACTGAGTTGAACTGTAGAGCACTCAGCTGGCTTGATGAATGGGGAACCCACACGTCCGGTCACGGATGTGTTCAGTGACAGAGTAGAGGAGAGGTGACACACAAGAGGGCTTTTTCCTAAACAGGGGGTATACATAGGAATATCTGCACGAAAGCAGGCGGTACCGGGTGTGACTGATGAACAGGAAATAACCCAGTGGGCTTCAGCTCGGACTGTGAAATGGAACGCTAGATAGGAGGCAAGAGACGGAGGCAAGGCCATGACGTCAGGGGAGCGGTCCCACTTCACTGGCAGGCGGTGGGGAGCCGCGGTGGCTTCGGCTGGGAAACGGCTTGGGGCGCACGGTTCTGGAAGGCAAGCCAGCGGGTTTGAAGCGGGGGTTGTCAGGAGGGGCTCTCAGCGGGGGCGGGAAGCCCTCAGGACACCACTGCCGTTGTCCCGGGGAGATCCGGAGGGCCAGACCCGGACGACGGCCAGCAGAGGAGGCTTTTAGGCACATTCCAGAAGCAGATTTGACAGAACATGGCAACTGACCCACGTCAGGGTGCGGACACAGAGTCGAAGATGACCGAGGCTTTCAGCCCGAATGCACAGGAGAATGGAAATGGAATACAAGGAGGGAGAACTCCCAGAAGCAGAGGGGGATGCGATCTTGTCTGTTCCCAAAGTTCCGGGCCGTTCAACCTTATTTTGAGTAGGCAGCCTTAGGACTGGGGTACTGGAGTCAGCCACAGGTCAGGTTCACCCATCCATCCCCTCCGCCATCACCAGGAGACCCTGAGATGTAGTTACATAGAGCGGGCTGCCCCGCAACGTACTGGGAACAGAACATCTACTGCAAAGTGTAAGGACCGGAGCACTGCTCGGTGAGCCCCCTCGGCACGTCCCCCTCGGCACGTCCCTGAACCAGGGACGCTTCAGTTTCTCCTTCTGTTTGAACTGGGTGATGCTGATTTGCACCAACTCAAACTGCAGCACGAACGTCTAAAGACAACGTTTCGTCGTGCACAATGAACTCCTGGCCTAACAGGGGCTGTGGTGGAAACACCGTTGGTCGGTCCACACAAAGGGCTTGTTCCGCTGAAGGCGCTATTTATTGCGCGGGCGGGGGCGGAGGGATGTCAGAATCAGGCTTGATTCCAGCTCCCGTGGCCGCTGCTTCCGCTGTCCTGATTTCTTTGTGCGCAGCTCCTGGGCCCTCAGCTGCGGCTCTGTTCTGTTCCCATGCAGATGGTTCAGCCCCGCCAGGCTCCCCCCGGGAAGGGGTTGCATTTGTGAGAGGAGAGAAAGGGCACTAAATATGTCTGAGAGACACAGGCTATTAAGCCCCAGGACACTGGAACACCCACCGCAGCGGCTACGAGCAAAACAAGGTTGTTATTTTCCTTTCTCAACCATCCAAACAGGAAGCTACCTGTGGCATCTCAATTGCAAAGGCTAAGCGTGGAGTCTGCGTTGGACCTACTGGTTTGGGGTAATTGGGAAAAGACTAGGGAGTTATTATAGGTTGAACGCCGCCTGCTGGGACCCAGGCCCCAAGTGATGCTGTAGTTGCTGTGATGAGAGCTCAGGACGCCTATTACTTTACCACGTGATGCCAGGGAATAAGCTTCTGCCCTCTGTGATGGAGATGGCAAAAGACGGAAAACATTGTATGAACTGGAGCCTGAAAACCAGGGCTCTCCTCCAACTGGCAGAGCCAATGTAGAAGGTAATGTATGTAGATCAAAGGGAGCAAGGGTCCAGCCTGCACAGGGAGAAGCCAGCGTGGGAGGCACCCGGGGTCCTTGGTGAAGCATCGTGGTGGTTGATGCGCCTCCAGGCCCATGCTGCGGCTTCCTCTGCTTTTAGGAGACAAGACGCCAAGGGCGAGCACTCCAAGGGGAGAGCTGGGTTGACCTCCTCGCGGGCAGGCAGGGTGACACTAACCTGCAAAGCATTTCTTTGAGGTCTTGGGTCCGTCTGACCCTGCCACTGTGGAGAACGCCTGTCAACTTCCTTCCCGGGGATTCTCACTCCAGGGTGATGGAGTGAAGCCGGAGGCATGTTAGAGAAAAGAACTAAGAAGGAAGAGAGAGGTCGAAATCAAAAACAGAGGCCTGACCCACGTCTGCCATTCGCCTTTGTGTGGAAAAGGAGAGGAGGATTTGGCTTTCCATGTTTTTGTTTTGTTCAGTTCTGCTCTGTTACTGGGAAGGGCACCTTAATCACAGGGAAGGGTGTTCATCTGTGTCTACATTTGGTTTCCTTCTATTCTCCCTCTGCCAAGACTTACATAATTGTGTAGCGAAGCATTCAGTCCTTTCCCCAAACTCTCTTGGGAGGGTCTCTCTCCCAAGTGAGTTGTTACCTTTGCTGTTCCCCTCCTGTCAATCATTTGTGCAAACCCTCCTTTGAATCTTGTTTCTCCAGTGTTTACCCTGGAAGATCAAAGCCACCATGGCTCAGGGGCCACGGAAGAGACAGCAGGGTGCCAGAGCAATGATGCTAGACAAAGCCCGGAGCTTCATCTTCTGATGGTTAGAGCCCGTGTATGTTCTCAGTCCCCTTGGCCATCTGTGTGCCTTGAGAGCATCTCACTGGCCAAGGATGGGTTTGGTGAGGGTGACATGAGTGGTTGCAGGCAGCCTAGAGGCCCCCTTATTCATCTTTCTTTCCCACTTAAATAAGAGTGGCAGTGGGTTGCAGACTGATGTGGGAGAGAGGGGGTCATCACCCTACAGACGCTACAGGATGGGGTGGAGATAGCTTAGAGCCTGACATACCAGGAGGATATAGCAAGGCAGTGCCTGTGCAAGAATCTGGCACATTTTTTTGCCCATAGGACAACGTCTGTACTTGTTGACTTAGCAGGATGGTGGGGGAGTGACACTGGGCAACCAGGGGCTCTAGGACAGGCTCAGCTCCAGGGGCAATCAGGTTGTAGATATGCAGAAACCTGGCTAAAATGCAGCCCTCACACTGGTATTTCCTCCGCGGCCTCTGTGCCGTTAGATGCCAGCACCACGATGCCATGCTGGCAAGTAAGAGCCAACGCAAGTTCTGTGGGTTCATATGGTTCTGTTCGTGCTGGTAAATGTTTAGAAAGGACCTGCCAAGTTGTTTTCTTCACGTGAAGGTTTTGCAACAGTGACTTAATCGGAGTCATAAGGAGGGGTGTGCATCTGTCTCTATATTTCGTTCCATTTTACTTTCACTTCTGCCTCATCATCCTTCATCACCTTATGTTACATTAAAAAAAAAATTCCTGCAATTATCCATGTCAATCATCATGAAAGTAGCCTGGTGCCATGGAGAGAACACTGGGCTTAGAAAACCTGGGACCCACTTTTTACTCACTGCATGACCTTGGAAAAGTCCCTTTCCCCCCAGTTTTCTCATTCTATAGCATAATACTCTCTGCCTGTTTACCCCTCAGGGATGTTGTGAGACTCAGAAAGACACCTGGATGGAAGCAATTTGTCTTCCTAAGTCGTTTGCCTCTTTCCGTCTCTCCCCCACTCCACCCCTACCTCTGGTTCTAGAGTTCATTATACTCTTATTTATGACCGTGTCTATTTTTCACTTCAATTCAGGTATGGCTTTCATCGTCTGTTGTGGAGGCATTCTGCAGAATGAGTCTATGTGGAAGAGAACCCCTTCTCTGAAGAGGAATTAAGGCATCCGTTCCAGACACAAAGGCTCTTGCATTGGAGCTGGTACCCCAGGCACAGAGAGCACTTCCTGGGACCAGTGACTGAATCTACCTCCTAAGTATGTGCTGGGCCAGATGCAGTGGGTACAAGTGTTGTCCTGCCTGGAAGTCAATCCCAAGGTTCATTGGGGCCATGAATGATTTTCCAAGGCTCTGCCCAATTAAGTACTAGCATGGGCGTTCCTTGAGAGCAGAACTTTTTTTCTGTTTTACAAGCTGCTGCATCTTTAACTTCCAGAACAATGTCTGGTGTATAGTAGACACTCAATAAATGGAGGAATGAATAAAAATAAGTAGAAGCAGTGGAAACCCTGCTCTTCCCCTAGAATCTTCACACAAGCCTTGCCTGGGAGTCCCCACCCAAGTTTTGTGATCATTGTTGATTTGGAGCACACCAGCTTTATGAAAATTTTCCAATAAGTTTACCCTAATAAAAAGAGACACAGAGAAAATGATTAAGACTTCCTTATCTCTCCCCTACTGCCACCACAATCACCAGAATCAATATAAAACATAAAAGCATAAGCATTTACTTATATAAATTAAGTCACATAGAAAACTAATTATAGATTATATATTAGGTAACTCATCTTATGTAAATATCCTCTGTATGAAGTTGTCAGGAAATCATGTCTCCTAATTATATGTAGCTTGCAAATTAATTCACTTGAATTCTCCTACCACTGTGATAAAGCAGTGGAAGCAAAGCAAAAATCCAGTGTTAACTGTCACAAAGAAGTCCGCAGCTCACGGAGTCTTTTGTTAACCAAAATCATCAATTGAGATAGATCCCCATATTCCTACAACACCCATGAGATCTGTTTCCAGAAATACAACATCTGTCATTTGTATAAAAGAGACATGCTTATCCAGGCTTCAGAGGGGAGCCTGTGCAAAGCTTTTCCTCCATCCCCACTTTGTGATCTGACAGCAGGGTTGGTTATAAAGAGAGCGATGGACGCTGCACACAAGTTTTTGACGTAACCCAGCGTAGCCGTCAGGGTTCAGGAAAGAAAGAGAAACCACAGCAGTCATCTAAACGGGGAAAATTTAGCTTGAAGAATTGTTTCCTGGGTAATCGTTTACTGGAAGTGTGAAAGAGAACCCTGCAGAGAAGGGCTTCCATCCCTGGGACTGAGGGGAGGGTGAAGAGACAAGAGACTTTCCTCTTAAAGGAGAACCTGCGAGGCTGAGACTTAACCACTGTGGCAAGAGGGAGCAACGCCCTGGCTGAGGAAACAATGAGGAAACTGGCTGGAGGCTGTTCTGGAACCCTGGGAACTGCCCACCCCACAGGTGTGGTGTAGCCTTGGGGGCCAGATGTGCAAGGAAGTGCTGGCTTGCTGACTGAACAAAAGAACTCTTCTTCCTTCACCAACCCTCCAGCGCCCCTCCAGCGCCCTCTACTGGCAAAGCCTAACATGGCATGGCTGGCAAAGGAGAAACGAACCTCGCAGAGACCAGCTCTAGAATCACAAAGCAGCAAAGAAGGGTGTGCGTGGAACTTGGAGGCCAAACTTAATAACTGACACATCCCCGAGGGCATATGGGGTAAAAAGTATTTCTGGGTTTTATATATTGAACCAAAGGGGCCATGAACCCTCTTTGCATTCACTGGGCTGAAGAAACTTTCTCCAGCCTCTCCCCCATCTGGTGACCCTGATTTATGTGCTGGCATTAAATGAAACCACTTGTTCCCAACCCTGGCTCCAGGTTAGCACCATCCCATGAACTTTTACAAAATACTGAGTATTTGGCATCTGTATTTTCAAAATCTGATGGGGTAACTCTAATATGCGGCCAGAGTAGAAAACCTCTGGCAGGAAGAAAATGGCAAAAAGTAAGGCTGCCACAAAAATAATGTGTTTTAGGGGCACTGCAAACCTTCAAAGGCTCTGTAGTGGAAAGGTTCTGGGGTTGGATGGATCTGTTCCACCTGTGAAATTCCAGGCATATTAGGTAACCTCACTGAGCTTCTGTTTCCTTCTCTGTAAAATGAGAGATGGAAAGAAAAATAGGATTTGTCCCAACATTATTAGGAAGAGCAAATGAGATGATACACGTGAAATATTTAGCACAGTGCTGGTAAGTAGTAAGTATTCAATAGATGGTATTTATAATGACAGAAGTAGTGGCTATTTTCACTTGCAAAGACCACTTCCGCATGACTTTCTCAGAATGGCTCCAAAGGGACAAGATTTGCCAAGATTGGTGCCTAAGTGAGTAAAAGTAACTAATTGTTGAGTATCAGAAAGAGGCGAGCGAGTACCAAGCCATTACGAGACAGGTTAACGTGACCGTCCGTTTATCTGGAGTGCGCTTCTGTTCCCAGAATGGCTGCGGTGTAATGTGTACTCATTTTAATAGATCGGTAAGACTTTTTGACTTAACGGTGAGAGTGGGGAGTCTGGGATCAGCTTTGCTGGTTTTGAACCGCTCATCTTTCACTCGGTCGTGTGGATGTACATTTCTAAGCTCAGGGTGGAGTGGCTTCTGCGCAGGGTGCCATGTCAGCAAACCAGAACTTAGATAACGTTAGTGTCCCTGTAAACGCTCTGCTTGATAGCATAGCCAGCCAGCCAATGTCCAGACACCAAGGCAACTCTGGGCTCTATACTTACTTCCTATTCTTTATCCCATAAAAATCTCCCTGCCTTCCGCCCCACTTTACAGTTCTCTGGACCCCTGGTCATAGAGACTGCCCATTCCGTGAAGTGTTAAGAAAGTTTGTTCGTATCATCTAAATTGTCTTCTTTACCCACAACAGCTGTGTGGCTTTGGGCAAGTTGATGAATCTCTCTGAACCTCAATAACAATGTTTGTGAAATGGGAGTTATTAAGAGGATTATATAAGATGATGAATAAAGGGCCTGGAATATAATAGGAGCACATTAAATGACAGTTTCTTTTAGGTATAACTAAAAGGAAAAAAATATCCTCTCCTCTGATGTCTGGGAGGTTTCTTGGATAGGATAAAACTCACACTGCCATGTGCACTGGGAATAAAGAAGGATCTATCCAAATATTAACTTTAATCTCAAAAAGAAGCAAAAGAGAGAGGAAAAAAAAAACTTGACATTTAAAGCTTTTGTGGATATGTGTACTTAAATGTTGTAGACGGTCGTGTAGTGGGTCATTTTATTAGTCATTGGTGGGACCTCGGTACCCAGACTGAGGATGTGAGGAAAAACAAAACACTGTCACCGCTTTGCCCCGAAAGAAGAAATGCTATTTTCATGGCGTAATTACAACTTTTTTGAGTACCTTGCAGCAGTTAGGAGATTAGACTTGTATATGTGTGTGTGTTGAGGGCAGGTGGCAGGGAAGGAGAGTGTTGCAGACTTAATTACCTGCTAAGATGAGACAGGTAGTGGAAACTGATAGGGGCTGCACAAAACTCAAGAGCAGATACTATCTAGAGGTGTTCAATCATTAGAGGATCATAGGTCATTGCAAATTTCGGAATAAACCCAGGAATAATAGTATATCCATAAACCAACCTCTTGTAATAGGTTTAACTTTTTGACTTTCCTCCCGTGATCATGGGCATAGTCATATTTAATATGCATCCCGAATTTAAAATGTATGTGTGGAATTTCCTGATTGTGGTGGTAGGCAAAATCAAAGAACTGGATTGTAACAGTAAATTGAGCCTTCCCTATGTTTATTCTGCAGCTCCAGTAGAGGAGAAAAGAGGTCTAGGAGTTCCAGAGGGTGACCATCCATGACATGTGACATGAGTGGTGGTCCATAGTGAGGTTGAGAATGGGAACAGGCAACAGCTGCATCAGAGTTGAATTAGAAGCAAACATGAGACCTCCTTTGCCCCCAATACACTGCTGCATATTAAAATCACCTGGAGAGCTTCTACGATGCCCTGTGCCCAAGCTGCACCCCAGAATAATTGAACAAGAATCCTTGGGAGATGAGACCAAGGCATCGGTGTTTTAAAAGCACCTCAGATGACGCCACTATGCAACCAGAATAGAGAACCACTGCTCCAGGTAACCTGTGTTGGAGGAGGGCAGAAAGGTGGCTATCTGGGCTTAGAGGGAAGAAAACTGAAGTCCGCTGAAGTTCAGTGATTTGTCGAAGACCACAAATGACAGCTTTGGCATAATTTTTTAACAGGTTTCCAGACTCTGTATCGGAACGATCTTTCTGGCGGTCTTTCCCACTCTTTGATCATTCTAGAATTCTACATGGAGTTGCTTCCTGAGAATAATTTATTTCAAAAGGATTATTTCGGGTTTGTGAAAGGACAAGGGAATAGAAATATTCAAGCCAAATGATCAGGGCAGGTGTTTGAGTGAAAAATGCCGAGAAAAGATGTCAGTCTGGGAAGCCCATCTTTCCGGGACAGTTGGCTGGTGGGGACATGACTGGGTGCCCTTCAGCCCATCATTAGAGTGCTGTTGTTGGTACTCTCTTACAGTGGAATGCAGGGTGGCACAGAGATGTGAAGAACAACACAGGTGCTCTGAGATAATTAATTCAGGAGGTCCCAGGTGGTGGGTGAGGCAGGTGGTATGAAGAACAGACATCTGCCACAGTCCCGAGAATTCCTACAGGGTGACCTTGTCAGTTGAGTCTTTGGGGGGTTTTTTTGGTTTTGTTTTGTTTTTTGCTGTACGCGGGCCTCTCACTGCTGTGGCCTCTCCCGTTGAGGAGCACAGGCTCTGGACGCGCAGGCTCAGCGGCCATGGCTCACGGGCCCAGCCGCTCCGCAGCTTGTGGGATCTTCCCGGACCGGGGCACAGACCCATGTCCCCTGCATCGGCAGGCGGACTCTCAACCACTGCGCCACCAGGGAAGCCCGAGTCTTTGGTTTTTTAAGGTGCTCTGGTCATGGTCAAAGCTTTAAGTATGTCCTTACCTGGGGCTCCCACCAGAATTCTGATACCTATTCTTAAGCTTTCACTATTTAAAACCACTTTAAAATGGGGTGGAAATCTCATCTCCCCCACCTTTTTTTTTAAAATGAATATCATATTTTCAAATCAAACCTACTATATAACTTTCAGATTCTTTTTAAAGCAAGTTTATGGCCCAAGAACAATTTGGGCTTCAGTGAAATACCTCCAGAAGTGAAGAGAATAACTGTATCTGGGAAGAACTCTGGCTTTATGTTAGAGCTCATCTACTTTCAGGAGTGATCAGGGAGATAGGAGACCTTTTTGTTTCAGTACAGAGGAAAATACAGGAGAAACCCTCACAGAGAATCCCTCTGAGACGAAGAAACAATACATCACCCTGGAAGATGCTCAGAACCAAGGATCAGAAGTGCTGGCTTCTAGCCAGGACTTTGCCACCTATGTTAGCTCTCTGAGACTCCTGAGTCATAAGGTGGGTTTCTACTAACTATTCTTTCTATAGTATAATACTTTCTAGCGCTAGGATTCTAGGAGAAGCACATGGCTCTTAATAAAGTGATGTTGGAATGTGCTTTATGATTTCCATCTGAAAAGCTAAATATATCTATGCTATTTTCTTTTATTATCAGAAATATCCTTTCACTTGAATAATTTAGAAATTATAGTAAGAGAAATCATCCTGTGTGTGTGTGTGTGTGTGTGTGTGTGTGTGTATACATATACATATATAAAATCAATGACAGAACTGGGGCTAGAGGAGAAAAAAGAAGACCTTTCAGGCAAATGTAATAGCTCAAAAGAACAGGTTGAGGCTTCCCTGCTGGCACAGTGGTTGAGAGTCCGCCTGCCGATGCAGGGGACACGGGTTCATGCCCCGGTCCGGGAAGATCCCACATGCCGCGGAGCGGCTGGGCCCGTGAGCCATGGCCGCTGAGCCTGCGTGTCCGGAGCCTGTGCTCCACAACGGGAGAGGCCACAACAGTGAGTGGCCCGCTTACCACAGAAAAAAAAAAAAAGCACAGGTTGAAGTGTCAGACCAAGTACAGTTTCTTGTCTTGGCTGTGAGAGGAGCTTGGTCACCTTGTGACTAGGTCCACATTACTGTTGACCACCTGGAGGTATGTGAGTAGCTAATTCTTTTCAATGCACCACACATTGGTTAAAATGAGGTTTAGTCTGCTTTCCTGATGACTCTACACAATGGAAGAAAAATGCATTAAAGAGTAAGAAAGACAGTTACCAATTTAAAGAAAACAGAGGATAGAGGAATATGTCAATTGTGACCATGGGGATGCCACCAGCGAAATCTAACTGTGGGAACATTTACAGGATAAAAGACTCCACGTCTTTAACAAATACATTTCAAAAAATAAGTTGAGAGGTGAAACTATAGGTTCAAAAGAAATTTGAGAAGTAGCAACCAATTGTGGGGACTTTATTTGGCTTGTGATGAAAAAAAGAAACACCCAACTGTAAAACAGTGTTATATTTGAGGCGAGAAATTTGAACAGTAACTAGATATCTGTTATCAAGGAATACTGGGAAATCTGGATGTCATGATGGTATTGTGGTTACTCTAAAATAGAGTCCTTAATTATTAGAGATACGTTAGTGAGATATTTACAGATTAAATTATACCATTATGGACTTTGCTTCAAAATAATATAGAAGAGGGAAATGGACAGGGATATGACTGAAACCAGACTGGCATAAGCTGATAATTATTGAAGCTGGATGATGGATACACGGAGGTTCATTATACCATTCTGTTTTCTTTTGAATATGTTTAAAATTGTCCATGCTGAAAAGAAAAGTAGATGACAGGTATCACGTAGGAAGAAAGAATCTTATGGAAACTAAAAAGTTGCTTTAAGATCATAATTATTTAGTCTCCTCTCAACCCCTTACCAACATCATTTTCAGTATTACCAACATTTTCAGCATCACCTAGCAGAAACAGTCTCCTAACTTAACTGGATTCACCAGTCCAGACTACCACTGACGGTTAGAAACCGATTGGGAAAGGAGTTTTTTCCAAACAGCACCTTGTTATAACAAGCTTTTCCAAGTCATAGTAAACAGTAAAGAAAGCACAAAGACCAAAAAACAAAACAAAACACACACACACACACACACAAAACCACTCTGATTCTGGATTTTTTTACCCTGATAATTTATGGTAGGTTTCTTTATTTTTTGAATATAAAGTGACAGAAATAATTTGCCATTAGAAAAGAGAAAGAATCTTTGACTATTTACAGCTTTTATACATCACAAAGTTTTTCTTGTTTTTATGTTGTGTCTTTTTTTTTTAATTCATTTTAATTTTTGTTCCTGCATCATTTGAACAAGTCCAAACTGGAAATCTATACAGCTCACAAAAAAGCCCTCCACCCAAAAGACCCCCCCCCAACCCCCATGAGAAACAAGATAAATCAAAAGAATGAAATCAACTTATTTCTTTTTTTTCAAGGTAAGTCATTTGCTTATATATATACTTGTAATTATTTTGTTTTCAAGTTCAAACACCAAAATCCAAGAGAGAAAGGAAAAAAATAAAAAGACCCAGTCATCCGCCCTCTCCCCCCACTCCAGAATCTCAGTTGATCCCTACACGTCCAAAATAAGAAATATATATTTACAGAAAACAAAAACAAAACAAACAAACAAAAAAAGAACTTGGAGGTGGATGGACTGGGGATCTGAGAGTCAAGAGGAAGAAGAGCCGGCCCCAGGGACGGGAATGGGATCTGGGCCTCACAGAGTCAAGGCGAGCCTGAGTCCTCTGTGTTTTCCCTGGGGAGGGTACCACACTGGGAAAGCTAGAAACGTGTCCTCTGTGCCATGGTGCCTCGGGAGGGGTGCGGCTCTGAGTTTGCAACCCAGTCCTGCGGTGGATTCGTATTTTGTGGTTTCCACCATCATCCCCTCACGCTCACACACATATGCGTGCACGCACACACTCACAGGCACACACACGCATGCGCCAGTCATGGTGGCACAGTGCAGTGATGACAGTGCTGGAGCTTTGGCTTCTGCCAAGTGGACGAAAGAGATTGGCCCTTCGGGACGAGAGCGCATTGCCCTATCTTGTCCCTTTTCTGATCTCCACTGTAACATGCCGTCTAGGGCCTTCAAATGTTTCCAGCTACACTGAAATATTAATGCTGGGATGGTCATTGGGTAACAAAGCTCCTACGGAGATTTGCCCCCGCCCCCCTCCTGCAAATTCCCTTAACAAACAGGTACACCCACTTAACCAGGTGTGGGATGCAACCTGAACTAGGGAAAAACCTGAGGCTGAGGCAATGGAAGCCATGTCATTTCCTGCTCACCTTTGAAAGGTTTCGTTCCCAGGCATCCGAAAGCAAACAGAGGGCATGACAAACCCACCCCTGGCTTGCCTCCCTTGCTTCCTTCTCCCTTCCTAAGTGGGGTCCCTTAGTCTTCGGCGCAGAAAGCCCAGTATATCCCCTTGGGTTGGTCACGATGTCCCTCCAATACAAGAACTCAGGACGTGGCATTAAGACAAGCCAGGGTGAACACAAGAGAATCTTCTGGGGAAAATGCCAGGCAGGATGTGACTAAGCTCGGGGGTCCCTTTACTGGGGGACAGAGAAACTGAACCAGTGGTAGCCGTGGTGTGACGAAATGCATGTCTTGTTCAAGACTCTGCAGCAGCTTGGAGAACTAGTGCACCAGAAATGGTTGAACAGCTTCTATCTCTTTTCAAATTAAGAGAGTTTTTTGTTTTTTTGTTTTTTTTTAAGGGCACAGGATATAAAATAGGATGAACACACCATCTGTGTCAGAAGCATGTGGACTATTCCTGGGGGCAGACTCTAGGTTGCTCTTACTAAATCTCTAAATGTCGATGCAAGTGGATTTTTCCCCCTGCCTCCCTTGGTCAAATTTCTGATTTTTTTCAGCCCTCCCTAAAAGCCCTCACTTGTCCCTTTTTCATGCGGCCCCACTCAAAGTCCTTTTCTTCCTAACCCTCTCCTGCTCTTCCAAACCTCTCACCCAGGGCTTTTAAAGACTACCAATCATTTCCTTACGTTCCTCTCTGTCGCAAGAGAAAATACTAAATGAAAACGATCAGTCAGAGAAAACTTTCACATAGCAGAAGTGGGCAGAAGCAAAGCTGCTTTCCAATCCTTTTACTTTGATTTTGTTTACAAGGTAAATGAGGAGAAAGGTGAACAAAGAGTTATGATTCCCCCAAGGAAACTGACTTCGATGGGAGCCTTGAAAATAGAAAGGACAAGATTTACTGGGAAAATGTGTTCTTTCCAGGGCAAGAGTAAAAGTGCGGCCTCAAGCCACAATCACATTTGCTGACACCTATAAAAACAGGCTGTGGCTTACCGCAGATGGCAATGGAGTTTCTAGTGAACATCAAAAAACCCCCAAACATCAGGACTGAAGAAGAGGCACCAGAGTTGCGCTCAGTGCCTTGGCCTCCGCTCCTTCAATAACCTTTTCCTCCACCTAACGGCAGTCCTACCGCACCCCAGACCCCAGACCAGTAGCTCCAACCTCTGTGTAATCGAAGCCTCAAGCATCACACTCTCTGACCCAGCTCCTACTTCCCAGATCGCTCTTTCTGGCAACTGACTCAGTAATTCAGGGACCCCAGTCTGCATCTCAATCCCCTCCCCCTACCACACTTCATCATTCCTGATTCCCTAAAAAAGCCTCACTTTTCTCCTCACCCAGCTTAGATTCCAGGGCCAACCATAATCACCACTTTGCAGTTGCCCTCGACTGTGTTTCCCGTGCTGCCCTCATTGCATTTACCTGGCTAACCCCCAGCTCTGTTTAAATCTGACTCTCCACTCCAGCCGAGCAGCTGAACGCAGCTGACAAAGATTCTTAAGTTACTTTTAAACTCACGACTGGAAGCATCTCAAGTAAGTCCTTCGTGCCACCTAGGACGCCTCTTACAGTCACTTTCCCTCCTCACTCTTCTGCTGTATGGCAATATGAGTAATTCAGGCCTTCTTTTCCTCCCAAACCTCCAGTACCCATTCCCCAACACTCACTATTGGCTGATGAACTCCCTTTGTAATTCACTACAAAATCATCAGTCAGAGAAGACATATTCCCAGCATCACATCTACCAATCCCCTTGCACCTGTGCCCCACTCTCTCCCTTCTGTTACCATAACAACCTGGTTAGGATCCTAAAGCCAGTCCCCTCCACTTGTGCCCTGGATCCCGTTCCCTCTCACTTCGTGGAAGACATCACTCCAGCAACTATCCCCTCTCCTTTAGAATCAGCAATCTCCCCTCTTTACTGGATCATTCTGGTCAGCATGAAACAGAATGTTATTTCTTCCATCTTTTAAAAAAATAACCTCCTTGGACCTCACATCCTTTACCATCTACTATTATTCTATGTTCCCTTTACTGCAAAAGAGTTGCCTTTTCATATTGTTTCCACTTCCTCTTCTCCAACTCTTTCTTGAACCCACCCTGACCATGCTATTGCCCCCCCCCCCCACCCACTTCTCTGAATCAGCTGTTTTCTAGGTCATGAAAAGGATGACCTCCCTGTTGCCATGGAGGCCACTCCTGGCCACTTCTCAGTGCTAGTTTCTCCCCATCTTCTGGGGCTTTGAACACCCCCTACCCCGGGCTCAGGCCGAGGGACTCTCTTCCGTCTGTACTCACTCCTAGATCTAGTCTCATGGCTTCAGATACCAACCAAATGTCTCTGAATTCCAAATTTATATCTTCAGGCTCTACCTCTTGCCTAAACTCCGGGTTCATACAGCCAACGGTCTAATCGGCATTTCCACTGGGATGTCTGAGGGACATCTTAGCCTTACTAGAAGGATATCTTTCCCAGTCTCCTTCACCTGTAGGGTTCCCATCTTATTAATGGTGACTCCAAACTTACAGTAGCCGAGGCCAAAAATTCTAGGATCATTCTTGATTCTTTCTTTTCTCTTACTCAATATCTAATCTGTCAGCAAACCCTTCAGAGCATTTCCGGAATCCAGCCACTTCTCACCACCTTCACTGACGCCGTGGCCCAAGCCACTACATCTCTTACCTGGACGGAGGCCACAGGCTCCTAAGTAGTCTTGCTGCTTCTTCCCTTGCCCACCCTCTCAAAGCGTATTCCCAACACAGTGGTCACAGTGCTGCTTTTGAAATGGAAATCGGTTCCTATCACTCTCTACTCAGACCCTTCTAGTGATTTCTCATCTTGCTCTTGGTAAAAAGGCCTTACCATGGCCTATAAGGCCCGTGGGCCAATGCCATCTCTGACCTCATCTGTCACACTCACCTCCTCACTCATTGGCCTCCTGGCTCTTCCTCAAGTATGTCCAACGTGTAGTTTGACCTCAGGGCCTTTGTGATTGCTTTCTCTTCGCCCGAAAAGCCCTTCACATAGACAACTCCTAGTCTCACTCCCTTGTTTCCTTTTAAGCCTTTGCTCAACTGTCACCTTTTCATAGAAACTTTTCCTGTCCACCCTATAAAAAGTAGCAGGCCCATGTCCACCGCATCACCACTACCCCCCTCAATCTGCCTCATCTTTCTCCACTGCACTTTGAAGTGTCTGACATGAAATTTATTTATTGATGTTTTTGCCGATTTCCTCTCATCAGTATGTAAGCTTCACAAGGGCATGGAAGTGGTGTTCTTCTCTTTTGTATCCCTGGCCTGGGGGTTCCATTCAATAAATATCAGTGCATGAATAAACAATCACTCCAAAACATGCTCCTACACTGCAGGCCAAATCTCCCCCAAAGAAGAGCTTCAGTCAGAAACAAAAATCTGGTTATCTATTCTAAACTTTAACAAATTTGTAAATGACAAGAGTAGAGCTTTCCTTTCTGATTTAAGAATTGCCCTTGGGTTTATTATGTTTTTTAATAATTAAGAAAAAAATTTCCTTGAGTCTCAAAGGCTCTCTTGCTGTTGCCTAACTCTTAAATCCCTTGTGGGTCCAGTAGAATTTATAGAGACTCAATAGTTGGAAGGATATTTAACATTTTTCAGCCTTTCTGGTTTGCTTAGAACATATGATCTACTGCCTTTCAATAATATTATGCTTAAAAGATCATGTCTGAGTCAGTTAATTCCATGTTAATATGTGTAAGATTTGGGATTAAATCAATCTGTAAAAAATGCCTATTTGTAATCAAATCTACCAATTTCCTTCCTCAAGTAAAGAGTAACCAGATTAGAAACCTGGTGTTTTCTCGGGGGATGGGCAGATATAATTTTATTTAAAAGATTTTCTCTCTCAGAGGTGACAACTTCCAAAGTTGAAAAAAGCTCCAGCTAAATTCTATTTCCCTGATATACTTTTTTCTCCACAGCACCCTTTGCCTTTCCAATTTAAGTAAATGTAGTCATAATGGGGCTACAGTTCTTCTACTCAGAACACTTTTTTGACTGGAGAATGGAAATCGTTTGAGAGGAGCTGCCCTAAAGATCTGTAGACACATTTTGGAAGAGTTAAGGTGCAGTGCTTACCAATGTCTACCTGGAAGCAAGCCCATGCCTCTTTCTCAAGTCAGCGTCACCGTTTTTCCTGAACAATCAATACCTGCCCAGCTTCCCCTGCTGCCCAAATCTCTTATGGAATAAACCAGAGCATCTGGGTGTCGGTGTCACTGCCTCCTCACCCCCAAACCATTCTACCCTGATTTCTCCTTTCCTTGCTTTTGAATTTTTTCTCAGCTCAGTAAAGAGCAATTTTCAGAAGAAAGGTTTTTGTCCCCTTGTCACCATCTCTGTTTCCTAGTTCACCTTCTCTCTCTCATCTCAATAGAGAGACAATGTTAACAATTAATAAAATAACGCACAACAGCTCATTGGGTGAGATATTTAGAAAGTCTGTGGCCGCCAGGCCAAGGAGAGCTGAGGAGAGTGTCATATCCCCAGCACCTTCAGACTGGAATGCAAGCATCCCCCGTCTCACAGGGCTTGTGCTTTGAGACACTAAAGAAGAGAGACGATGATGACAGCCACCTCAACCAAAGCCCCAGTGCACACTCTCAAGGAGGATGCCTGATATTCTACAGCACACCCCCTCTCCACTAGGTGAACCACAGGTTGTCACCGGAACAGGCACACACTTTCCCAGCATTCGACCTTGACTTGAAACATCTGGTAGTAGGCCCTTCTTGTTTGCTTACCATTCTCCTTTTAAAACTTCTCCATCTTCCCAAGTTAACAAACAAACAAACAAACCCATGAGAAATTACCAATGGTTCCTTTAAACGATCTAAGAGTTTAGATAATAACACGGCTTAAGGACTACATCCCTCCTTGAGGCGGGGGGCGGGGGGGAACCACATCCATGAAGAGGAACAAGGAGAGCCACCAAGAAGGCTGAGAGGTGAGGAAGAGTTTCCACGTAAGAAACCCGGAAGGTTCCATGATAAAAGCCACCTCACCACAGCTAAAAACATAGGTATTCTGGTCTATTTCCCATCCTAGCCATTATTCTTCCTGTTCAGCACCAACCACTGAAATTGGTTTTGGAATCATGGCTGCCGGGCAAGGAGCGAGAACAAGTGCCCCAAAGAAGAGATGGCTCTGGAAGAGAGAACAAGCTCCCCAAAACGATTGGGATTAGAGGAAATATGCTGACCCTGTTCGTTCTTTGTGAATTTCCATACCAAACTCTGCCTGTAGGATGTTTGATGGGTGACGACCAAGTAGATTTCCCCACAATGTGGCAAAGAAAATGAAAACGAAACAAAGGAAACCAAAAAGTGATGATGACAGCCCCAGGAGATCACAGTTTTGTTCTTGGTCTCATTCATCTTTCCACTCACCGGACTTTACCCACTTACCTGAATTACCATGCGGGTAATTCTTTCATGTTAGCTACAGAAAGCAAGAGGCCAAGGAAAAGTGTGAGCTGCCCAGGTGCCCGTGACCAAATGGACAAGCCTGGCTTGAGAAGAAATCAAAACCACGCTACCAGAGGAAATTACATCCTGCCCCCAGCCTCCGAGAGGAGGAGTTTGAACCCATTGTAGGGGCTGCTGCCCTGCAGAGCCCTCGACTCTGAAATGGACTCTCCCCTCCGCTGCTTTTCCACGGGACACCTAGCACCCAGGCCCAATAAAATCTACTCCCGATGGGAAGCTACCTGCATCTTACTTGTGCTCTCGGCTTAGAACTCCAGTCTCGTGCACACGTGGATTTTCTTTGGAAAACTTTGCCCTTGTAACGCTTCCTATCTTTCTCTATGAGCTATCTTTTTGGCAGCTGTACCGAAGGGTTGGCTTTTTCATTTCTACCATAATCTTTCATACTGAGCACAAAAGCTCTGTCGTTTTGATTAAATAATTCTGTTATTTCTTGCCCTCAGGGTCCCCATGAATCCTTTTATTCCCCTCCTCGCTTCAGTGAATAGAGCTGCAGTAGAGCACGGAACGGCCATCCCAGGCACTAAGATGTTCCAAATGCTCATCAGCTGTTGGCCCCGTTTCTCCTCACGAAGGAGCATCAGGACCAAGTGTCTGTAGTGACACTCCTGTGAAGGATGAAGTTCCCGTGGCCTGAAGATGGAATAGCCCCCGCCCCTCTCTCTTAGCTTCCTGTAATACCATCATGATTTCAGGTGGCCTATGGGGAACAGAAAGGAATGGATACTTGTCATTGGCTTGATTCTAAACTTTGAGCTCAGGGAGGGCTCTAGTACCTTCTGCTACAGCAGCCCTGTACGTGAGAATAAAACTCACCTCCCTCCTCTGCCCCTATTCTCTCCCGAGCGAGGGTCCTGAGCCAGGCTCTGGGAATGACCACACTGTGCGATCGATGATAGAGAAGACCACCGCCCTCCACTGCCCCAAGCAGCTATTACTTTTCCAACTTCCTATTTCTTCTCCTATCTTTCCCCTGGGGCAGGAGGGACCAATGACATGAAAAAAATTTTTTTCTACATTGAACTAGGACACTTAGAGCTCTTTCACTGCTCTTGGTATCAGCAGCACACTCTGTACATGAACCAAAATCTCTTCTGTGGCAGAAACTAAAGACTGTCCTCTTTGGGAAGACTGATGATTACTTCCTGATCTTAAATCATTCATCAGTGAACAGGTGGATTGCAAAAGAAGATGGTTGCAGGATTCCCTGGCCCTTGGGTGCTTAATGATTTTGCTGCTATAATCTTGGGGTGAAATTAAGGTTTCGTAAGAATTCTCAGGAGACCTTTATTAGTCTTTGCAACGTCCACGCTGCCCTGCCTCTGGGCTTTAGGCAGCAATAATTATCACGGGGGATAATTGCTTCCTCCTGGAATTCCTTGCATGCGTGAACTTCCTTCTATTTCTACGTAGGCTTCCAGAACTAACTCACGCCTTAAAACTGGCATCAAGCTTGCTGTGTTTGAACTTGACTAAGTTACCCAGAAGAAACTAAAAGGCTCTGTCTTGAGGCTGCCCTCTTCACTGTGAGCTGATTAAAACCACTGATACCTTCAGAGTACCATGACTTTCTCGCACAGATTCTTGAAGTCTCCCTTCCCCATGGAACACTCTGGAAGAGATCCTCTGTCTCAGTTTTCCTTGAGCTTTTTATCTGAGTGGGTTACATGCTACATACAAATTTTTTAATGATAAAAAATTATTCACAATGTGTTGCCCCACAAAATTCAAAACCGTTTTTGCTATTTAGCCTCCAACTCCTCTTCATTATAGAAACTCTTCTATTCCTTTCTCGTTTTTAAGTTTTTTGTTCTTACCCCTTTGACTGGTCTCTGTAGACTCATGTGGACTCTGTGTGTGTGTGTGTGTGTGTGTATGGCTTTGTGAAGAAGACAGGTTCTCAAGGGAAAGATTTGGGTAAACCATAAACTAGCTGCCTGGCTTTCATGACGTTTATCCTCCATTAGATGCTGAACACAGGGTGGGGTGGACATTCAGGCAGCGCTGTTTTGTGAGCTAGGCCAAGAGTTGGAAATTCAGACAAGTTTTGGTTCCGCCAAGAATTTCCTGTATAACCTTAGTTCTGACTGCTCATCAAATTTTGCCGTGCTTCAACATTTTCATCTTTAAAATTAAAAGATGACCGTATTTCCATGCCAAAGGAAGCCATTCACAGGGATGGTTGTGGCGGAGGTCTAAGTGGGCTGCTGGTGACCCTGGAAAACTCTATCCTTCTCCAAGCACGGGTAGCAGAGTCAGGCTGAGAAACTGCCATAGCTCAGGGCCATTTTACATGGGAATTAAGCTACAGATGCTCAAGAATGACTCCTCAAATGTCTCTGCGCCCCATTTCTCGTGCCTGCTACCGAGACACAACCAACGTACTTGCCCTGATCACTGAAAGTGCCCAGGAGTCCCAGGAGGAGTAACAGAAACAAGGTCGTTCTCTTTTCTGGGATCCTAAGTACACAGTTATATGCAGCAGGATATATCCTCCACCATTAAAATGCAGCGGGGCTGACTGTACGAGGCGTGTTGGGCTCTGGTTTGAAAACATTAAATACCACGCACACGTGCAAGCTCTGTGCTCTCTCGACTTCTCATTCTAACAACGTGTGTGTGCATGGGTGCGGGTGTTTGGAGGGCGAGCTGCTCGGAGCTGACTTAGAACACAGCACAGCTTGAGACCCTTCGCCTGAGAATGAGAGTGTAAGATGATAAGTGAAAGAGGAAAAACACGGCTGTAAGTGCCCTGGTTGTCTTCCAGTTGCGTTCGCATGAAAGAAAGGGTATTTTTGCTATTTTGTGTCTTAGTAAGAGTTCTGTCTGGATGCCTCTCTAGCCTCTTTGCTTCCTGCTGACGTGAAGTCTTGCTATCTTCTCTGCTCTTGACCCTGGGAGAAGAAAAATTATTGAATCTCCCAAGGTATGTTTACCATTTCCGTCCCACTGAGGACAGACCTCTCCACCCCCGCTCATGGTGTTGTCAAGAGGAGATGTGGGTACCCATGGAGACGTAGTTATCTAAGCAGCAAGCCTGTCTGTCCTTGGAGAGGCTGGCTTCTACATCTCCATCCTCTTAGCACTGATCCACTAATGGGACCTCAGAGGACCACATGGATTCCACAGGGCTCAGGAGGGACAGGCAGTAGGATGGTTGTTCCGTTACAAAGAGATGCTCCCTTCATATAAGCCTGGATGTTCTGTCAGACCCTGAGGTGTCAGCGATCCACAGGCTAGGAAGGGCAAAGCGAAAACACTGGCTCGAAAAACTGTAATTATGTCCATCCTGTTCCAAATGAACACTTTCATCTACCGAGAATGCAGCCCTGCTCCTCCGTAATATGACTGACAGTGGCGCTGTGGGATCTAGTTGTTAGAAGTGAGTGAGTGAGTGAGTGAGTGAGTGAGTGTGTGTGTGTGTGTGTGTGTGTGTTGGGCAGGGGCACAAGCATGACAAAGAGGCCAAATTAGGTGTAGTCACGCTGCTCGAGTGTACCTGTGGAAGCATTAAGAGCACATCTCAGGCGGAGGCAGCATCATGGCCTAGTCTCTGATTTTCAGATGGTCCTACGTCACAGCCAAAGGGAACATTAAAATAGCCCTTGATTTCAAAAGAAAACGATCAATGACAATTAAAGTGTGACAATGACATTGGGCGGTAACTACAAAGACTGTTCCGTATAAGACCGAGGTTTCAGGCAGGCATGTTTTGGTTTTCCAAAAAAAAAAAAAAAAATGTCCCCTCTGGAAACAGGTAACATCCCTATCTAAGAGCAGCCGGCAGCCCAGCAAACTCACATTCCTGGGGCCGCTTCCCCTGAGGCTTCGCTCCTGGCAGATCTCTGAGACTATGCACCTCTTGATACAAGGAGGGAGATGGAGCCACAGCCTGGGGGCTTAGACTTCCTGTCACTCCCTCTCTGCCCAGGGGCTCTCTGGGTGCTGTGGTCTGAAGGGCACAGCCTGAGGATGGGCTCAGGGCTGACCTGTGGCTGGACTCCCTGAGGACACTTGGGAAGTCACAGGTATGGTGGCATCCAGGCTCCTCCCTCACCCTGGGGCGGGCACAGTCACCGCTGAAGGCAGCCGCGATGTGGCTCTGGCTTTCCTGGCGCTGCCCTGGACAGCTGTTACCTGCCCTGGCATTTCCGGCATTGCATCAAACAACTCCCAGTCCACACGAGGGCAGGAAGGTGGCCCCCAGAAAGTGCTTTTGAACCTGCTGCAACTCAGGTTACAAGTGGAAATGGAAAATGAGAAGTGCAATTCTCTCTTCAGTCCAATTATGCCCAGAAAACAAGCTCCAAGTTTGAGTGAATTTTCACGCCCTGCGAAGGACTAAAGGGACAGACACCTGAAAGGTCATCAGCTTTGGGTCCTGCTCTTTCCCAAAGCTACCATCAACACCAGTAACCGGGGGGGGTCCCAGAGACTCAGGTGCAGCTCCTGGCTTTGTGACATGAAGGGGTGCTCTCCTCTAGACCCCCTGTACTCTCCCTTCTTCCTATGCTACCCTTCCTCTGCTTTTGTAAGTATTTATAGGCCAAAAATTGACATGAACACCTCACGGGTAAAGCTTCCTTCTGGATATATTCTGAGTTCCCTGGACATTTCTTCATTCCACTCGTCCAAGAGAGATTCAGGAATGTACCTCTTCACGAGGATGGCATCTCTACACCCTTCCACCAGCTATTATCAGACTATTTGTTTCCCTGGTTAAAAAAAAAAAAAAAGTGTCATAACATAATGAGCTGGATTTTGCTCTAAAACATTAACTATCCCTATTCCTTGGTGCAGGACTATCTAGATTTAATGGGATTTTTGAGAAGAAGAATTCTCCCCGAGACTTACATTTTAATTTTCATTAGGGTGCTTCCCAAGTTGTCACAGTTTGCCCCATCTCGCCCATAATAATTCCTCTACCCGCTCCTGTCTCAATGAAGAATGGACTTTGTTCACTTTTTTGAAGAAGAGACTTGCCACTTCCTGTAACTTATTTGAGTTTGGTTCTCTATAGGATGCTTTAAATTAGCACACAGTGGCAGAAGATGCCTCCCACGGGAGAATAATTCACGTTCTATGACAAAATGAAAGTTACAGAGAAGGCTGGCCAGGAGAAGGGAACATGATCGGTTACCAGAGCAGTGTAAGTGAAAGGACAGAACGAGCTCTAAGAGTTTGTTTACGGGGACATCAGCAACTGACACTGGCCGGAATAGGAATAGGACAGATTGCTCAGTAGACCACCGAGGAGGTGAGGGAAGGCTGAACGGGGCTCAGAGACTAAAGCGACAGGAGGGCCATAAGGTCAGAGGTGATGTTGTCTCTTCCAATGCTATGAATCCCTTCACATTTAGAGAGAAAGGAGTCCTTTAGAAACTAGAATTCTCTCTAAGCCAGCTCATTCAAATCCTAAGCTACGTCCGTTTGTGATATAAAGATCAGAAATAAAGTGCTCGATTACGTCAACTCTTGTCTACTCTCTGGGAGAAGTTGTCCTGTAGTCCAAGCCTCAGAAACGGTGAGAATCACACAGAGTCCAGGAAATATATATCATCAAGACACAGGTCGTGAGCTGCACAAACGGTTCCCCCAAGTCTGATCTAGCATAGATACAGAGGTGGAAAATACCAGGCGTGCAGCATTAATACATTGGTCCTAGTGGACCACTGTTTGGGGTCCATAAGACTGTGTGATTAATGAGCCGGAACTGTGACAAGTTCTTTCTGGTACTGCAAGTACTTTAAAAAAGGCTAGAGGTTACATCAAAGCCAGGTGAATCCCAGCGTAGGTCAGGCTGTTAGAGACTCAGTCTGGACAGTGCAGTGTCTGGAGACAGGCTCCACTGAAAGCATCTGAAAAGCTCCTGGTACCTAACATTTGATCAATATTCTCCATGGTCTCTCCCTGTGACTGACAATATGTATACATATTGTATGCCAAGGACACTCCACTAACCGTAAGACAGTCACAGCATAACTTTGAAGGACAAAGCAAAACTTAGAAAAATCCAAATTCCCATCTGAAGTGATAATTTACATGAGAATGTACACATGTCCTGTGTTGCAGTGACTGTTGGTGGGTGCAGATGTACAGAGAGAAATGGGAAGGGACTCATCCTTAGGTTTTACTGCAGATTCAAGTATCCTGTGGGCAAAATAAAGTGACTCCTTTTCAATTACAATTTATAGTAACATCAAATATTTTTCAGTACCTTCCATAAACAAGATGCACTGGTAGGTGCTACAGGAGATAAAAAGATGAATAAATGCATGACCCCTGACCACAAGGAGTTTATAATCTAGCAGGGGAGATGGATGTATAGCTAAATAACCATAAATAAGATGGTCCACGATGGCTGCCACTAGACAGATTAAATTAAAGTGTTATGAGCATTCACAAAAGGCATATATATGGGGTTTTTTTGGGGGGCGGGGGATGGCAGATGAAGACAGTGGACATGATGGACCAGATGTTCTGGTCTTTGAAGATTTGTACTGAGGAAGATGGATATTAGGCAAGAAGGGAATGAGATAAGAGATCGGGAGGCGAGAATTTGGGGCAAAGGGCACAGTTTAAGGAAAGACAAAAGTGGGAGAACAAGTTAGTACAGGAAAGGAAAGGGACAAAAATGTGATTCCCCTGTTGTCTGGGCCCCGGTGCACGCAGGCAAACAACAGGAAGTTATTCTTGCTGGTGGATTGTGGCAAATACAGCCCATTGAAGGGTCGTTTGTTTTGTTCTGAGTTGGAAAATGACATGATTTAATTTGTACCCAGCAGTGATACTGACGAGAGTAGATTCAAATATAAAATGTTGCAACAGTGCTAAAAGACACAAATAATCCAGACTAGAGGGAAGGGCCTGAATGAGAAGACTTGGAAACTTTCAAGGTATGAATTAACAGCTTTCCAGATGATTAGATGTGCAGGATGAGGGAAAGGAAGGAGGCAAAAGTGGCTGAAAATCTTTAGTTTGGTGACAGAAAGAATCATGGTACCATTAATCAAAGGGGGGACTTGGTGATTATGTTGGTTTCCATTGGATATTTGACTCAATATGAAGTTAGTTGTCCAGGAAGTGGCTGGAAATATGTGCATTAAAGTGAAGTGAAAAGTTGGGTCTATAGGAGTGAAGATTTGGAATTCATCCTCATCCAGCGAGTCATTGAAGTTGAAGTGGAAAATGGAAATATTGCTACAGAAGCACAGAGGAAAGGAGAAGAGCGTCAAGCTCAGAACATCATGGCAAGTTGATGCTGAGGGGGCAGGATGGACAGCAGGAACCAGTGAGGGAACACCGAGAGAGGACCAGAGGGAGGGGATCAAAACCAGAACGTGCTGCTACCCAGCAGTGGATTTAGGGTAGTATTCATGGTGCCGAAGAGCAGAATTTAAAAAAAAAAAAAAGATTACTGGATCTTGTAACAAGGAGTTCACTGGAATGTTGCCACTGAGTAGTTTCAGTAGAATGGCAGGATGTAGCCCAATTTTAAAGGGTAAGTCAGCGCATTAACTGAGGAAATGAAGAAAGAAAGGCGACCCTTTTGAGAAATTTGGAAGTGATGAAAAGAAATGGCGATAGGACAGGAATTCAAGGGTCTAACTGGACTGAGAGAAGATTGGGATTTAGGGACTGTTGTAGGACTTGATTTTGGAGATGGTGGAGGACTGAGGACTGTTTTTAGTGATGGTTGTAGGCAGATGTGTGGAAGGGATTAAAGGTGCAACAGAATGAAGTGCTACTGGCTGGAGCGCCATAGAAGAGGTTGGGTGGGGGTATCAGAGTACGGGGAAGAGGGTCACCGAGTTGGGAGGGAGGAGGGAGGATGGAGAAGATAAGTGAAGGATGGGAGAAATTTAAAGGTAGAGAGGAGAGGTCATGTGAGAATTTGCAAAATCAGGTGTCTTTTCTTAGTAATTCAGTAGGAAAGAGACGAGATGAAAATGAAAATAAAAAACAAATGAACCCTTGGAGAATGTGACAGGGAGTCAACACTGGAGAATAAAAAAGATATCTGAGCTGGGTAGGGTTTAGGTGAGATTAAATGGATCGAATCTGTGCTCTTTGGCATAGGTTTTGACCTTCTGTTCTTGGCGATAGAGTGGATGTTGGGAGAATGGGAGACAGAGTTAGAAAAGCAAGGTAGGTGGGGTGAGAAGGCGAGGAAGAAGAGATTGCTGGTGAGGGTGTTGTTGATGTGGGTGATCACAGGGTGAGACCAAGGAGGGAAGTAAATGAAATCAGAGGGGTTTATGGACCAGAACAACAGAGGGACCCTGAAGGAAGGCAGACAGGATATAGAAAACGCCAGGTCGTGGTCAGAGAGGGCATTTCACTGGGAGGCGGAATAATTCCAAAAGAAGGATTCAGGCGAGGCCACGACGGGTAGAGGTGAATCTCTGTAGTGTTTTTAAAATAATATAATGCATAATATCTTTGACTCACAACCTGGAGCCAGAAAAAATTAAACCTGCATGTATAAATCTACCCATTTATGCACACCTATTTATACATACATAATACATACATTTAAATATTGTATGCTTTTGCATTCGCATATTATATGTGAGTATAATATACTCCACTTTAAATTCTTTTATCTTCTTCACAGCACTAGCCCAGGGGCATGATATGTGTTCAGTAGACATTGGTTTAATTGAACTAACACATTTAACTAGAGCTTTTATTTTTTTCTCCCGCATATTACTGGAATCTGCTCTACCCCTAAATCACAACGCTAATTACGAAAAAGAGAGTTCGGGTTTAAACTGAGGAGACCAAACCTTTAAAATAACAGTTTTATAATGGGCTTAGTGTTGTGTTTTTTCATTGTACCCTTAATCCTTGCAGTGAGTTCCATTTCTCTCACCTTTGCCAAAACACGAATATTCTACACACAAGAGTCCCAAGGCTATGGGGAATTCTACTCAACCGCTCTGTTTTCCACCCTTAGTTCTCATTAGGAGTCCTCACCCTCAGAATCACACCAGCAATTCTGTTGTAAAGCACAGAACAGAGCCAGAAACTCACTGCGATGGGCTCGGAGATGGATGCAAATGGACACACTGGCAGAGAAACATGGATGATTTCTAACTCTGCCCACTTATTCCCAGTACTGCTATCCGAACCCGTCACTCTCTCTCCTTTTTCCTTGCTTCAGCATTGTAAATTAGAAGCCCCAGACTTAATTAATCTCTCCAAGACACGGAAAGAGCACTGATTTTCACTTAAGGTTTTTGGGGGCATTCTTTGCCATGAGAATACATAGGTCTCTATGCTTTAAGTCAGAGGACCCATAGCACCCCAGCATGGTGATTGAGTCTGTGTGGTTGGAACGGGATGGAGGGGGGATATATGAAGATATCTTGGGATTTTATACGGTACTGGAACCCCCAAACTAGAATGGAATCCTAGATCCAAACTAGAATGGAATCCTAGAACTAAACTATGATTAGAAGTTCTCAGACTGCCGAATCTACATTTTAGTGTTGTCCCAAATACCTGGTAGGTCTAAAAAAGAACTGCCCACCAGTTAAGTTGTACCTGGTAGTCCAGTAGCTTCCGTTAGTGTGTGTTGGGATCACCCGAGACCCCCTATGGAGGTGGGGAAGTGGAGAACATAGAACGACCCAGCTACACTGGAAGATTAATTGAACTGGGACGGAAGACAATGACAGTAACTTTTTATTATCATAATTTGATCTTTCCAGTTGTCTACTCAGTAACTTGTACCAGAGGAGAAACATCAGTGTTCCATTTTCTACAGAAGGAGTCAAAGCCCTTAACCTGTCCTACAAGGTACAGATGTTAGAAATTCATAAACTACACACTCATGTGGCTGCTTATTGAAAATAATTCCCAGCTGGGAGTCCTAGTCCTGTGTCACACGAGCCTTAATCAAAGCAGAAGGATGCGATGTTTTAAATGTCTTTACACTCTAGAACCTGTGTCTTTCCTCCCTACTCTGTTACCCTTAGCATTCTTTGTGCTCTCCCTCTTCTCCTGTACCGTTACTTTATGTCCAGGAAAAGAAACGAGAACCCTAATGTAAGCTAGGTGTTTCAACGTCTAAATTTCTAATATGGCTGAATATGGCACCCTTCCGGGGATGACTTTCATTTAAATGACAGATGAGCAGCTCGGGGCTAAAGGAATAATTCTGTGTGGGAAGCCAGTACCTGGAGTGGTGTGGGGAATGAAAAGGAAAGGTCTTCTCAAAGGTCTTCAAAGGATCTCTGAAGCCACACCACGGACGATACGCCATTTTTAAGTCCAGACCCATTCCAGGGTAACTGTCTACCCTGAGCTGCTTCTCACCCATAAAGAGTTCCTTAGACAGGAAGGAGAATCTCTTGACACTCAAGAATGAAACACTCCACCGAAGTATCTGGCAGAGCCTACTGAGCACACATTCCTTATATGGCTTTGGGCTCAGAGAGCACAGAAGGTATGGCCCCAATACCTAGAAACGCCGAGTGCGTTCACCCGTAGCACTGCAGCCGCGTCATTTATGCACACATCTGAATCATTCCTAACACACCGAACAGACACACACAGGGTGTCAAGCAGTGACAGGGCTTTTTTAAAGAGATGGGAATTAAAAGAATAAAGTGAGTTCTGAAATAGCTTTTTCCAAAGGTTATTGCCCAGACAATCTGGTTATGCTGTCCCTAAACCTTGAACTAAGTAAAAACCAACCCAAAAAACAAACAACAAAAGCAAACAAACAAAAAACCCCAAGAAACCCTAGTTCTTAAATGAGTTGTGCAGGTGACCAGCACACTGCGTTTTGGTAACACAGTTTCTTCACCTCCCATGCAGAGAATTCACCCGTGGGCAACTTCTGATGGCCGTGGAAGACTGGGCGGGTGATATTCCCTTAATTTTCTAGACGACTCCTATTTTATCACATTACACATGCATTTTGGCACGACTGACACCACCGACATTGAATGGAATCATTTGGGATTTTTTTCTCTCTCAGTCACAATATGGCTGTGGCCAGCAGAGGGGGAATCCGTACCAAGGCCGTTTCCCACGTTCTGGCTGAAGAAACACAGTGACATACTTTGAAATTACAAGATCCACTGTACATGCGTCACTCTGAAGGGTGCGCACACTCTTGACTCAGGCAAGTTCAAGGGTCAGATTACCTGAAGTTGGTAGAAATGCTGAGATTTAAGCATGGCCACCGAAAGGAGTGATATAGGACCACACCCAGCGACTCACTTCCACAGTGGAAGGGAATGATTAGAGGACACGAAAGATAGAAAGCACGGACTCCGAAGAAAGTCGGAACCATTAGCGCTCCCAAGGGTGTCTGTGGAACGTCACAGTTTGGACAGACTGTGTCCTTGTCCAGACCCATCTGTGGAAGAGATGGGGCTGAGAGCTGCATTCATCCTCATGCATTTTTCCTGGCTTCTTCTTTCGCAATGAAGTTAACATCTAGAACGTAGCATGGCTCAGCCTTCCTTTCTTTAAGCTTTCTTGAGCAGGCCATGAATATCTTATTTGGTCTCAATTCATACATTCAGTTGAAGAGAAGTGACCAACGGGGGCCAAAGAGGGGTTTAGAGAAATGGAATTACCCAGCTGACAGCTCTTGATGATGGCAGGATAGGACAAAAAATGTAATGTAATATCTCAGCTAAATGGATTTGGAAATGTCATCTGGTGGTAAAGAGAGAGAGGCTGCCACCCTTCACAAAGCCAAGGGTCCAGTGAAAGAAATTCTACTTGTCTGGTTAACCCCAGGTCGGGTTCTGAATACCTGGTTCGAGGCAAATAGCACCTTCCTGACGGCAGAAGCAAGGACAAGGCGAATATAAAGTCACTACTGGCACTGTCCCTCCTGTGCTCACCCTTCTACCGCTAAACCCAACTTCCGAGACCTTCCTAAGAGAACCCTCTGGCCGCTGAGCTTTGAGTAGAGCCGGTAAGCTTTTCTGGAAAAGCAAGCTCATTTGTAAGACATGCATCCAGGGCTACCTCCCTGTAACCAGATAGCACGTGCTTCAAGAAAGGAGACCTCGTGGGAAGTTTCTGGGAGTGCTTGCAGAGGAATGGAGGGGGCCGGGGAAAGGGCTGGAGCCCAGGTAGTAGGAAGAAAAGAGTCAGAGTGACTGAGGTGCTTGTTAAACACGAGAGGGGGCTGTGGGGAGATTTCTTAAGACTGAGCCGCCTGAAGCTCAGCTTACGGTTGATTTGACCTCAATTCTGGTTTAAGCCCTTTGGGGAATCTTTCCCACCCTCGGTGCCGACAGGGAAGATATGGTGCCACCAGCTTGACTCTGCGCAGATGCTGGTGATCTACGGTCTACCTGGAAGATAGGAGCTGGGCCTGTGGTTTGCCTGGAGCCAAACTGGACCCGACGTCAAGCCCAGGCCGACAGGCATGACTACTTCTCGCAGGCCAACGAGAAGACTGGTGAGGTGGGAGGTGGAACACGCAGCCCTTCCCTGGCTTAGTCACCACAGCGGCCTCCATTCCCCTTCACTGTTCTCCGGACACCCTGAAGCGAAAGCCATACAAAACAATTCCCCCGAAATGGAAAACGAAAGCCCGTAACAAAACACTTCTTCCCCCTTCATTCCCATCCCGACCCCGCTCCCTCCGGCCAACACCCTGAATACTCACGAGAGAACACTTTATCTATACAAAATTAATTAGAAAACAAAATATTTACATATGAAATAAACACCATCTTGATTTCCGTCACCAGCGGAGACGCCAGAGCCCCCTTTGTTCTAGATTGCTGTTCGCTAGGTTAGTTGGTTTGGTTTTTTTATTTGAAAGGGATGAGGTAAGAGGAAGAGTGAGGGACGAGCCCCTGACCTGGGACAGAGTCGGGGCAAAGAATGCTTGACGGCCCTTCGCCTTCTTCCTCCTGGAGATGTCTCACGCCCTCTGTCCTCTCTCTCCAAGGTCCTTCCTTGAATCTAAGGTAAAGCACTCCGTGCTCCTCTCTCCAAATCTGTGAGAGGTTCAGCCCCTTGCCCCCAGGTTTGTTTTAGAAAGAAAACAAAGCTTTACAAGGCCTTCGGTTGGCTTGAAAATGAAAGATACTGAGGTAAAAATCCAGGAGGAGAGCGGGGGCAGCAGTCAAGGGCTGGGGGGTGAGGAAGGGCGGTGAGTCGGGGCGGGTGGGACTTGAAGAGACATGGCAGCTTCCTTCCAGAGGAGGATGAGCACCTTTCTGGTTTATGTGTCCTGTGTGCGACACGGAGACCCTGCAGCCAAGCCTCCAAACTGACCTGGCTCTTTGGCTGCCATCCTGGGTAAGGGGACGATGGCAGGACAGTGGAACTGACCCATGGAACACGCCTACCCCAAGTTTCAGGACTGGCAGTGACAAGTATTCGTTTCCCTTCTCAAGTTTCCAACTTTGAGTGAAGGGGGTATCACATCTGCCAGTGCCCTCATCTCTCTCTCTATATATTTTATTCTTTATTCTTTATTCATCTGGGAGGGGAAGGAGGTGTTGCAGGAAGGTGGAGGGGTTTCTACAGAGAGTGTCCACACTGGGTTCAGCGTCACATCCTCAGGGAGCCAGACCCAATGGGGTAGCGGGGGAGTCCCTTCTCGCCTCCCGTCCCCGCGTCCGAACCTCTTCCCTTCCCTCCACTGTTTCCCGAGCTGTACTCGTGGAGTAAGCTCATGCCTCTTCACTGGCTGTTCCGTATCGGTTGTGGCCAATTCAGGGGGGTAACAAGCCTGCTCTCCTAGCTCCAGGTTAAGTAAGAAGGGATCAAAGCATTGAAAACATCCCCCTCTCTCACTTACCCGACCACAAATGACCCCCCTGTCCTTCAAAGCCTTACTTAGCTCCTCCCCCACAAACTGGCCAGCTGAGGGTCCAAAAAGCTCAGACGAGCTTTGTACAATCTTCTGCCCTCAGGTACGGGCCAAAAGAATCCTGGCTGCTTCTACTTCCCTTTAGCCTTCCTGGAAAGTTCTTGGCCAAAACTGGTGGAATGTATTGGCAACCACGGAGGAATTATTTTTGTACGTTGCCCTTGTAGGACTGTTCACCCACGTTTTTGTCTAGACCACAGGAACTTCTCCGTCAAGAACTTCCATTCTCTTCATTTGGGAAGGGTCAAGGGGAGAGACAGCCAAAATTCAGGTAACACAGGCCCGTCTCTGTTTGTATATAAGCCAAAACAAGCCCGGTGCTTAGGGATATTGAAAGAAGAAACAACATTACGAGGCAAGGTTGCCTTCTCCGCATGAAAAGCCCTGATAACAGGTGTGTATAGACAACACGTGTGCAAGTGTATACAGACACACATGCACACGCAGTCCCTCCTTCCTTGCCTCTAATGCACCATGAAACACTGCTCTGATGTACTTTCCATCATCCGCCAATGACCTTTCATTCCAGTTCACTACCAGCTAAGTCTCATGGAATTGAAGCAAACGTTTTTTTTTTTTGGCTTATATAGAAACACACGTGGCTTCCCACCCTCTGCTTGGCACACGATCCCCAAACACACGCCATCTAAGCAACAAGAATTTAGCAAAAGCCTCTGTTCATTCACAGGCAGTAATGCTAAAGGCGCTTATTGGGGCGCTGTGCTTCCTCACCTAAACGTAAAGGTCAGTTCGGGGAGAGCTATCCTGCGCTCCCGTGGCCTCCTCCCGCTTCTCCGTGCTTCCCTCGAAGTGCGTGGCAAAGAGTCCTTCCACGCTAGGAGGAAGCTCGCGTGGGGCCACTTCCTTCAACCACTCCGCCCTCGCCGGCTGAGCGAGCCCACCGTATCCTCTCGCGGGAACTGGGAACTGTAAGGATGGACAGACCGGGAAGGAGGAGGGGACCGGAAAGGGAGCAGAGATGGTTCTGGTCACCAGGGTCGCCCTCAGAAGGAATCAGAACTCCAGGATCCCATAAATAAATGAAAACGACAAGAAAGGAGCAAATGGGAACCAAGTTCAGCCCCGTCACCCTCTGTGACATGCGCACCACACGTCCACAGCCCCGACCCTCCCGTACCCACCTTCGCCTCTCTCTCCCCTCACTCAGACATCAGACTCAATACTAGACAGTTTCTCATACACATGCCCATTGCTGGAGCCATTGAAAGCCCTGGGGTTTTTGTTGTTAGGCACACAGGGGTTGGACTGGTTCCCTATACAGATGTCTTTCTGGAAACGGCCTGGTACAGCCCCGTGCAGGGCCGACACCACCGGCTTGTTGGTGACAAGGGCACGGAAGTCCGGCCTGGCCTTCGGCACCCCTGCCACCGTGGGCTGCCTGAAGAAGTAGGATTTGCTGCCGTGGAGCAAGCACTGGTCGTCCCCGAAAGTGGGGATGAAAGGGTTCTGCGTGACCCGGTCGGGGTAGAGTGACTTGCTGAGCATGTAGCTGCCGCCGCCGCCGCTGCCGCT